>NW_015388917.1:0-91760 GCF_001527695.2 Protobothrops mucrosquamatus
TTGTATAAACAGAGGCATAAAATCAAAATCACATGAAGTATTAGTACCACTTTATAAATCCTTAATAAGACCACACCTGGAATGGTATATCCTGTTTTGGTCACCAAATTACAAAAAAGATGTAATTTGGGGGGAAAGTGCAAAGAAGAGCAACTAAGATGATTAAGGGCCTGGAGACAAACACCTATGAAGAACGGTTGCAGGAATTGGGTATGGCCAGTCTAGAGAAAAGGACTAGGAGTGACATGATAGCAGTATTCCAGTATATGAGGGGCTGCAACAAAGAAGAGGGGGTCAACTTATTTTCCAAAGCACCAGAAGGCAAGACAAGAAATAATGGATGGAAAATATTCAAGGAGAGAAGCAATCTGGAATTAAGGAGAAACTTCCTAACAGTGAGGACATTTAACCAGTGGAACAGCTTGCCTTCAGAAGTTGTAAGTGCTTCATCACTGGAGTTTTTTAAGAAAAGACTGGACAGCTACCTGTCTGAAATGATACAATACAATCTCCTGCTTGAGCAGGGGGTTGGACTAGAAGACCTCCAAGATCCCTTCCAGTTCTATTCTGATTAATTGTTAGCTTAACTTAATGGCTAAGGTGCCTTCTGATAAATGTGAATATTTGCACGCCAACAAAGCAATCCTTTTATTAGATAAGAACACTTCCAATTCAGAGGATTCAATTCTTAGATCCTGCAGGTGGCAGGTGAAACTTGAATTTTCTTCAACCCAGCTAGCTAAAAGCTACAGAGCAGTCTCAGTGGCTCATATAGTCTTGCCTTACAACATCTTGTCATGGTCCCCTCCCACCAGAATTTTCTGCTTGAGACAGATGTTTCAATCTGGTAGTGGCGGGGGTGGCCCTGGAAAGAAAGAGGTTTAAAAACCAGCTGAAAGGAAGCATATGTGCTGATTGACGTCTGGCTGCTGAAGTGACTATTATAGTGAAGGCACATGATAGTCTTCAAGCTATCTATATAAATAAAAATGTAAATGTTCGTTTGTTCAAAATCTTAAATCTCCGAAAGTTCTTCACCAATTGCTTTGAAATTTTGACACAACGTTGCATTCGAATACGTGCGTGTTTTTATATACCTATATTATATAGATGTCACACCTGTGACAGGTAAAAACATGCTTTTTTTGAAAAACAGCACCATCTGTTGGACGTAAAAGCAACACACGCTTTTACCAGACTGAGCCACAGCAACGCATGGCCAGGTACAGCTAGTTCTTATCATATAATTTAAAAACCCATGGACTACTTACTAAGCTCTACTTTCTATATTGAGTGTTGTGCAAACAGTTTGGAGTGAATTCCAAGCTTGTAGAGCACTTTAGCCACAGCAGGAAAACAAGCAAAGGGAAAATATAAGGCCTTGAGTAGTGTGTGAGTGTGTGTGCTTCAGAGAGGGAGCACCCCAGTAAGCAATAATTAAAGCCATTTAGCTTCCTTTGATCTTTTAGTCGTTATTTAAATGTTGCATAAATGGCATTTTCATAGAATATTTATGCAAAGAGAGAGAGAGAGAGAGAGAGAAACAGATGATGCCTTCAAACTTGCTTGCATTCAATGCCTGTTTGCAACTGTTTATCTTGCAGGCGGCCCTCGTTACCTTATCTTTTTGTAAATGTTTTCTATTTAAATATGTCCAATATATTTAGAACTGAGAAATGGAGGAATGTTTTTATCCCATACATATTTGTGAGCCTAGAATTTAAATTGTTTTGGTTGTAACATGTTGCCCATTGTAAGAGAAAAACATGTTATTCAAAGTTGGCTTAGCACACTCAGTAATCAGTGTCGCCTTATTGTTTGCTGGCTGTCTATTATCTTTCAGCCCTGGGTAAGCCTCCCGACATGAATTTGCCCCAGCCCCACCTGTTTTGCTGTTGACAATACTACATAAACAGACTCTCCACTATAATGACCTAGAGTGCATTTGGGACTGGGTAATTCAGAGAATGGCAGATGGTTCATAAAAAGGAGTGTACTACTTTACATCACATTGTTGGTGTCTGAGATGGTATTAACATGACTACATTGTTTTTGGGTTTGTTTTTAAATAGTCTTTCTGAAATAAATACACTGTTAATGCAATCTGATCTTCCAGATGGTTTGCCAAATGTGGCAATGGAATCAGGAACCTTAGAGCTGTTAAACATAAGCTGTTCTCTTTTTTTTTCTACCACCGAGTACAGGTGGTCCTTGACTTACGACTGAGCCCAAAATTTCTGTTGCTAAGCAGGAAAGTGATTAAGTGAGTTTTGCTCTATTTTACAACTTTTCTTGTCATGGTTGTTAAGTAAATCACTGCAGTTATTAAGTTAGTAACACGTTTAAGTGGCTCTCACTTCCCCCATTGACTTCACTTGTCAGAAGGTTGCCATCAGAAATATCACCCGGTTGATTTTTAAGTTGAAGGACTACCTGTTCATATTATAGATTTAAGTGTTTTGTGACATGTTAGAGTCTGTCCTTCCTTCCTTCCTTCCTTCCTTCCTTCCTTCCTTCCTTCCTTCCTTCCTTCCTTCCTTCCTTCCTTCCTTCCTGTTTAGCTACTGAGCTTTTTGTATACCTTAAAAAGTAAGAAGCCCTGTAACTTGGGAATAATAATGCTTATTTATGGATTAAAGGAAGCTCATGTAACCAGTCAAGCATTTTCTGGGGGCACCATTAGATATACAAATGTCTCCATCCCATATTGCATGGCCACCTATATGAAGTATGATTCATAAGGTACAGACCAGTATCGAAGGGGTAGGTGCACTCTAGGTCCCCTTGCTTAAATGTTGCCACCTAATGGGACCTCAGAAAGCATACTTCTTTGTGGCTGTCCTTTAAAATAGCTTCCCATCTGAGATCTAAAGCAGTTTTGCGGACCGGCTTTGGGGGGAGGAGGAGAGGGAATGGTTCCACGTGAGTGGCTGGCAAACGCATGCATGCGCACAGCTCCATTTTCATGAGTGGTATGCATGTGAACTTGCCACTTGCCCAAATGGTGCAGGTGCAGGTGCTCGCACAAGTCCGGATGCGCTTGTACACACTCCCACCTCTTCTGTGGCCCAGTTGCAAATGGGGGTTGGGGACCCCGATCTAAAGGCTTTTAGCCTTCTGGAAAGCTGTGAAGATTTGGCTGTTCCCCAAGCATTCAGTTAGGATAAAGGTTGAATTGCGAGGATGATTGATCTGGTGCCTAGAAGGAAGGGTGCTTTAGTTTTTAGCCATATTTTTATGGATAGTTATGAGCCATTTAGAATCATTTTATGCAGTGGCCATGTAAATCCTGTAATTAATACATAAATATAAAGTTACATAATTAAATATAAATTTAAAGGTTCAGTCATACAGATAGAACACATTGTGTTTTTTATTAACCTACCTGCTATGTCGGGGATCCCCAACCTGTAGGCCATGAGTGAGCCATGAAGGTTTGCAAGCGGGCCACAGAAGAGGCGGGCGTGTATACGAGGACATCCCGACGGCGAGCACGTGCATACACATCCTGATTTGCATGAGCTGGCCGCTCGTGCAGAACCTTCCCCTCTGCCCCCCGCCAGTGGGCAAAACCAGAAACATTGGGGAACTCTGTACTATGTATTTAAGCCTTAATTAGATTAGACTTCTAATTTCTTTTTAATTTTCCTTCGAGTATTCTGAGATGAAAATATCCAGTAATTTTTTTTAATGCTGCAGTTAAAATGCCAGAGCAGGTTTAAAGAAAGGATAAATAAATATAATCAGCCTATCAACTTTTCTGTGTTCTGTCATCCTGAAGGTTGTAAACTTTGAACTCAAAATATCTGTTACTTTCTCTAATATTACAACTACTCCACGTCTACTTTAAAAGTTTTCTTATACATGTTGATGCTTCAGTTTCTGATTTTTTTTTTACATTAGTGGAAATTGAGGTTAAATATAAGCACTAATCTTTTTGCTTTGCTTGCCCTTTTGAACTGAAGTGAATTTTAATTTGCATGGCATCAGAAAACTCTCATAGGCAGAACAGGGCAGGTGGTAAAATAACTTTAATTAGCATATCAGATTTCTGAAAGCATAATTGTAAAGCATTTAGGAAAGCATGCCCCACTGGGAATAATCAAATGATTGATGAAGGCTCCAGCTTCTCTCAAGAGAAAGGCAAATTTATCATTTAAGAGAGTCAGTTAATATATCTAAACCAAGAATCACTTTGTTCACCAGAGCACCAGAGAGAAGGTCGAGAAACAATGGTTGGAAACTGATCAAAGAGAGAAGCAACCTGGTATTAAGGAGAAACTTCCTGACAGTGTGGACAATCAACCAGTGGAACAGCTTACCCGTAGAAATCGTGGGCGCTCCATCACTGGAGGTTTTTAAGAAGAGACTGGACAGTCACCTGTCTGAGATAGTATAGGTTCTCCTGCTTGAGCAGGGGGCTGGACTAGAAGACCTCCAAGGTCCCTTCCAGCTTCTATTCTATTCTATTCTATTCTATTCTATTCTATTCTATTCTATTCTATTCAAGATATTCAATGGAAGCCTATGGGATTTTTTTTCTTTTTAACTGCTATAAAAGCCATTCAGGCCTACAAATTCTTGAAATACAAAATAAAGCTGTGATAATATAAAATGCAATCTCTCAGAAATCTTTAAAGAAACCATTAGAAATAACTAATTTATAATACGAATCTACAGTTTAACATTCCAATAGAATCTTATTTACTATTTTCAAATTTGAGTTACATCACAACATTAATTTCTCATATGATTCTGGATTGAAGAGTTATTGTTTACCATGTCCAGATATGTCTAGTAACTTTCAAAATAGGAAATGAAGATGCAAGTTTAGCATATCTGGGTCCAAAAATCTGCCAATATTTTAAAGGTATTATGTACTTTGGACTCTCCAAATGGGCTTGAAGAGGAGAATTTAAAAAATCAAATTAAAAAAGTCCAAAGTTACCATCATCATAACATAGACACAATTTAGCCAAATATATTCCAGGAGCTTTATCTCTTATAAAAAAAATTCTCATTAACCTGTGTAAAATATTTAATGAAAATTAACATTGGAATCCCTCTTTAAGTATTCAGAAAAGGAGCCCTAAATCCCAGAACAAATTTCATTCTTGATATGTTCCATAGGAAGAGAATAAATATCTTATTTTTAGAGAGAAATACAATATTCAGGATCTGGAATTAACTGATTCCTCAAACATTAATTGTCTAAGAATCATGGAAGCAGGCTTCGAAAAATGAAAAGAAAATTGCACTTTTTCAGTGAGGGAAGGACTCTTCCTCCCATATAGTTGCTTGAGGGCTCAGGCCTAAATATATTATTGCAACTAGTGCAGTAATATATAAAAAAATGGGTAGGAAATCGAACCCTTGACCAATTGTTTGGCATGTTGAACTAACTAAATGCTTGCATTGTTGGTTTGATCTTATTCTTAATGACAGACATGAGCAAGAATGTGTGCTAATGAGCATCTGATGATGTAAACTGCTAATTAGCATATTTGTTTAACCTTACGTTGGGAATGGATGATGTAGATTGAATGTGTTGATGTAGATAAGTTCAAAAGCATGTAAAAATGCAAGTAGATAAATAGTACCACTCCAGTAGGACAGCTAGTGGAGTTCTGAGCAGAAGCGGGAACTGGCAGTGGACCTGCCTGAATGTGAGGTGAGGTCAGCAGAAGAAAGACCTGGATAACCTGACATCTCCCACATGGAAACCACTTCTAGACTTTGTGCTTGAGGTTGAAAAAAAATGAAATTTTGATTTTGGTTTTTACCAATTAGATAGACTTGATGTTATCGAAATGGCTAGCTTATATTATTTTGTAAAACTAAAAAGTTGAGGTTTGAAGTTGATACTTTGCTGCATCAAAGGAAGTCGGAAGTCGATGCCTTTTTTTTTCTTTTTTCTCTTCCCTTTTCCCTTCCCCATCTTTTCTGCTATTTACTTTTGTATTTTCATTGAATCGTATACTATAAACCAGTGGTTCTCAACCTTTTTAATGCCGCGACCCCCAACCGGTCGTAAGTTGAGGACTAAACCGGTCATAAGTTGAGGACTAAACCGATTGTAAGTCGAGGACTAAACCGGTCGTAAGTTGAGGACTACCCAACCGGTCGTAAGTCGAGGACTTTCCCTGCCCGGGAGCGCCACGCATGCGTGGTTTTGCCCCCTGCGCCGGCCGAGGCGTAGCTGGCAAGCGGCAGAGATGGAGCAGGCCGACCACCAGCTGGCCCAGCTCAAGGGAGGTAAGGCACCCACCGGAAAAGGGGGGGGAAATGGCGGACAGCCTTGCTTGGCAACCCTCGTGAAATGGTCAATCGACCCCAAATGGGGTCGCGACCCATAGGTATAAACTAATAAAGCTCTATACAAAAAAACCCTGTTTCTCTGCACCTTCAAAAAGGAGATTGCTAAGGATATGTGAGGCTACATAATATGATTGCCCTCTTGATGTCCCTGCTCATTGTCCCTTCCCTGTATTGAGTGAAATTAAAAAAAATGCATTCACAGGTCTTTGGAGGTCTACAGCAGAGAGAGGAACTTCAGCTGAAGTAATAATAGCGTCGTTAAATATAACTTTTCTTCTAAAGGTAATTACCAAAATTGCATCAGATGCCACTTATAACAAACCTGAAATGAAGCCAGAGCTTGTTTATCTATCTACTGTATATTTGTGTCCTTATGAGATTTGTAGAGAGGGAAATGGATTACACCCCTGTTTTATAATATTTGATAGAAGCAAAGCATCTAATATCTTATGTAAATAACAGCACAAATCTTAACTGCATACAATAATATGCCATTTATGTTACATGCCTATATACAATCCTGCCCTTTATGCCCCAGAATGAGGAGAGGAAAAAACAATTTGTTTGATAAATCTTCTTTCCTGTATCCCATTCTTAATTCTGAAAGCAATCAGGTGATTTGAAATATTTCATCATGAAGATACAGCAGTAATGTGTGTTTCTTTAGGCTGCTTCCCTTCCCATACTTCTGATCAATCCTTTCTCTGTTTTACTTGAATTTGCCCCTTCCCCAATGGTACACACTGCCTTTAGAAATAAAGTTAGCAAGAATCTTTATGTGAGATATAAATCACAGAGGCTAATAGCTGGCTGCACCTGCCCTTCTCTGTCTCTGCTCTCTCATTGCCAAGGCATACCATATTAACCGGCCTTTCCAAAGGGTCATTCTCACTACAAATTTGTATTTCATCTTTGTCTGGGAAAAAGGGTAGAAAGCTGCTTTTTAAATCCAGTTCCTTTCCTACCTCCCCTGCCCCACAAACATATTCTCACTCTTTTCAATAGGAGCTTGGACCTCTTAAATTCCTTCTGCTAGCTTCCGGAGGAATATTTGTACACTCACCAAAAAATGGAAGAGGACAAAGCTTTCTAAAGGGATGTTTGTGTTCCTCTCGCCCTCTGTTGACCACTCCTTGCTTTAAAAAACAACAGCCGTTCTCAAACATTTTAGTCTCGGGATCCCAATGTTTTCTTTAAAATGACTGAGGACCCCAAAGAGATTTGGTTTTAAATGGGTTATATCTAATGATACTTAGTGTCTTAGAAATTAAAAAACTGGGGGGAGGGGAAAAGGTTATTTGACTAAGACTCTTGAAAGATCTTGGGGATCCCAGATCAAACTTTGAGAATTGTCGCTTGAAAAGATCAAGTGGGAAAGAAACACATTTGTAGCTTGTAAGGTCTCACCATTGTACCACAGTGGAATTTTATACAATTAGGCTGAGAGGGTACCTGGTTTATCATGAGGGTAGTAAAACGGACTAGGATAATAAAGAAATGCTGGTTGATTTGCATAAAACAATATACCAAGAGATCCATTTTTGAGAACCTGAGTTCTTCAGATGTTGTGGGACTACAACTCTTATCAGGCCCAAATAGTCAGTGGTGAGGGCAGTGGTGGATTTCAGCTGGTTCGCACCACTTTGGCAGAACCAGTAGCTAATTTTTTGTTGCCCAGGCCCAGAATGGAGTTCTGGAAGCAGCATCCACACAGAGAACCTATTGTTCACATATTTGAATCCCACCACTGGGTGAGGGGTTTGGGGACCTGCTACTCAGCAGTGTTCAGAGGGCTGCAAGTTACCCATCCCTGCTTGATTATGCTTCCCCCCACCTGTATAATAAAACAATCTCCTCACTAGTGATTTATAACCTCTTATAGCATTGCCCAACAATGGCAATATAAACTCTTGCTTCCTTAGTGATTTGTCACCACAGTAATGGCTTAGATTAGCAATGTTTCACTGACCTCTGAGATACTAAACCAGTGAGTAAAAGAATGTCTTAAGGCAGAAGTCCCCAACCTTTTGGCACCAGGGACCGGTTCAGAGGAGAGAGATTTTTCCGTGGGCTGGAAGGTGTGTGGTTTTGTGTGCTGCCTGCATTCCGCGGATGGGGCTTTGCTTGTTTGTGTGGACCGGTTGCTGGCAGGCCAGGGCCCAGTACCGGTCCACGGACTGAGGGTTGGGGACCCCCATCTTAAGGCATGTTTTGATATCTGCCTTTCTCTGGTCAGAATACCTTCCTTGTGCTCTTTGTGTTCTTTCAGTTGTACCACCTAATCAATTTTGGCTGATTTTGCAAAAAACTAAACAGGGTTGGGCTTGATTAATACTCGGATAGGATTTCTAGATTTGCCTAGAAATAGGCAAAAGCAAACCATCTGTTGCCAAGAAAATTGCACAAAGATGTCCTTGTACAGTACTAAGTAAGAATTGAGTTCAGCATGTCTTTTTTAACATTTTAAACAAGAAAAACAAGTTGTTTTTTCTAGAAGCACCAGCTAACTAATTTGGTTAATTCAGTATCATTTTTGTTTGCATGTATACTTTAGCATTCCAATGTTTCAGAAATGAATGAGTTAAGAATACAACCTGTTAATCCATTTTATAAGTGAGGGCTTGTGAAACAGATGGAACTGTATTTTCTTTCTAGATGCTGGATGGCTTATCAGGAATGCAGTATTTAGGTCTGAAGCAGATGAACCAAAAAAATATGAAAAATTCTGATCAAATTCTACATGGAGTATACTTAGTGACAGCCATAATTATTAGTAATTTCAAGATCATCTCAACTTTTACCTTGATGAGAACTGAAACCAGAGTACAGTGACAGAATTTGTTAATAAAGTTAACTTTTACATTTGAACCAAATTGACACTATGTGATATTTAAAGCAATTCCTGAGACAAATAAATGTTAATCTTTCCTTAATATGGCAATATTTATACAAAACCAGGGTTTTTAAAAAAAAATAATCAGGAATTTATCAAACTATAGTGACCAATTCACATTTAACATTAATCCTTGATGGGCTTGCTTGATTTCTATGACTATATGTATGTATTAAAATTTAAAAAGTAACATTCAGTTTCAAAAATATTTTTTTCTGTCAGAATTAAAAAAAAAAACTCGTGTTAAGTCTTGAACTGTTTTAAAACGAAAGAGCTCTTTGTTGCACTGCAAATTCAGTATCACCCTTTGTGTTACCCATTTGATGTCTAAGAAAGATGCTTTGGGATTGTTCTGTGTTAGTGAAAAATATCTAAGGAATAAAAGTTCCAACTACATTTTCAGGACGAGTGACTTCATTGGCTTGTCTGGGACTACTTGCTATCTAACCTAGAGCACAAAGGACCTAAAGCAACACAGAAACTGTTACTTAGGAAATGACTAAACAGTGCCTACTCCTCTCTTACCCTCAGGTTTTGCAGATGGATATTTTCCTCCTCAAATAGCACTGATATCTGCTGCCTTGGTCTGATTCACGTGACCAGGTGGTTAAGTTCTTTCTCTGCCTTTAAGGAAAAACACAAGTCCAGCAGGTTCAAATTCTCATTGCCTGTATCCCTGCAGCTGTATTTTCTGCAAGCATTGCTCCCCTTGGAAGATGTCATTTGCTGAGACTCAGGAATGAGGCTTGACCAGTCTTCCACTACAAAAGATCCAGGATGATAGAGAAAAATGAGGGTAGACCACAAATATCTACCAGCAGTCAAATCAGGAGACGCAGGACAGGCTGGGAACTGGAATGCAAGCATGGCAAGGCTGGTGAAGAAAGGGGAAAGGGAGAAGAATCCTAAATCCATTAAGATTGTTTGGAGAAAGTTACATTATTGGATTTGGGGTTTAGACAAAGGGCAGATACCATCCCAAAGCCCAGCCAAATGTATTTATTTGATAAGCCTTGCTTAAGCAGTTTGATACATTATGATAATTAACTACTTTGATGGTTCTCATTCTGAAGAGCTAATGGAACAGTTTGTTGACTAATTTAGATCACCTTGCTCTATTTTATTCCCAGTAGACCCTTTGTAGTAAGTATTTCTAGCATGCAGTCAAGTTGTCCTGTAGTGGCTTTCAGCTTCCCTCCAGATGTTTTTGCCCTGAACAGCTGAATTAGGAGAAGAAGGAGGAGCTCCTTATGGCTTAGGTGAGGGGTAAACATGTTTATCTCTTTGCTGCCCTCTAGTTGCAGACTGCATTTATGCATCCCATTTATGATAGGTGGGGAAATGAGACAGTCTGGAACAGCTGGAACAGGTAGTCCTTAACTTACAACCACAAGTGAGCCCAAAGTTTCTGTTGCTAAACAAGACATTTGTTAAGTGAGTTTTGCCCCATTTTATTACCTTTCTTGCCACAGTTTTAAGTGAATCATTGCAGTTGTTAAGTTAGTAACGTTGTGGAATTCCCCATTGACTTTGCTTGTAGCAAAGGGGATCACATGACCCAGGGACACTGCAACCATCATAAATATGAGCCAGTTTCCAAGTGTCTGAATTTTGATCACATGATGCTGCAATGGTCGTAAGTGTAAAAATGGTCCTAAGTCACCTTTTTCACGGCTGTTGTAACTTTGAATAGTCACTAAACAATTGTACGTGAAGGATTACCTGTATTGGTCTCTTGCATGTTCCAGGATTGTCTTATTTAAAGGCTAAACCACCCCCCTCCTCTAATTTGCAATATTGCTGGGGGACATTAAGGTGTCTTCTGGTTAAATAACTATGGACTATCATGAACAAGCTATTCCTGGTGTGTCTAATAAACCGAGACTCATAGATATATAGTGCATATGGTTGCATTGTTCAAAATGTTATTAGAGCAGCTAATGGTCTGTGTTGGAAATTTTGGCGTATCTAACACTCTTTCCCCTCGCAGCTTTTATCTTTGTGGAATGTTCACGGCACGTTCTTTTAGAAACAATTTATTCATTAGTACAGCAATAATCATGGAAGTGGTTCACAGCCTTTTTGGAGCTAAGCGGTTTCAATCCACACAAGAATGACATTTAAATGGCAATAGCGTAACTGCAAAATGAGGTAGACATTTCCCGGCTACTTTGCAGATCAGTGAACAGAATTTTTTTTTCTTTTCTTCTGAATGCAGGCCCTGATGCATTTAAGATGAATAGTGGTGATTGTGGGAAAATGATCTCTTGTAAACTCACAGTATCCTGCTAGGAACAAAGACTAATTTTTACTAGGAACTGATGAGATCATCAGACACTCTTGTCTTGGGAGAATTTGATGAATCTGCAGCTTTTACCTCTTGCATATGTGGCAGGTCTGCTGATGGCTTCGAGAAAGATAGTTTGAACAAAAGGACATGAAAATGTATGTTATAGCCTGAAATATCCCATTAGGTATAAAACCTATCTTCATATCCTGATCACAAAACATTTAGTATAATGGAAGATTTTTGTTCAGTAAGCGGACAATATTTCATGCGAAATATAGTGTGTCTTTCGTACCGTATCTTTAATTGTTACAACTCAAATCTATAGAGGCGCCTGTGTATCTCATTAAAAGGAGGAGGCATGCATAGCAGTTTAACCAAATGGTAAGAAAATGGTCTTTGCATTAGAGACAATGATTTGTGCTGTACACAGTAGGCTATACTCCCCAAACTGGAAAGGAGGAGAACAATTACCGGGGGCCATCACCACAATTATTTCTTTGCATTTATTTATTTTGCCTTCCATCTAGGAGCTCAAGGTAGACCCCCCCCCCAGGGCTTCCTCCTCCTACAGTTCTCATGACAATAAGCTGGTAGCTTGGACCAAGCGAAAGTGAGTGGACCAAGTCACTTGATGGTCTTCTGTGGCCAAGGGTTGGCTAGAATCTGGGTCTAGTGGCACTAGTCCAGGACTTTAATCACCACACCATACATGCCCTTTTGGTTTGATAAATCAAATCAAATTAAGGAACTCCCATGAATAAAACTACTCCTTGCATATTTCATAATTTTTCTTTGTTTCAAAAATACTCCTTTGAGAGCAACCTTCCAGATCCTTAGCCTGGGGGAATCTTTGATTTAACAATGGTTGGAAATTGACCAAAGAGAGAAGCAACTAAGGAGACATTTCCTAACAGTGAGGACAATCAACCAGTGGAACAGCTTACCCCCAGAAATCGTGGGCAATCGTTTCAATTCTGCCAATGCTATTTTGGAGGTACTCTTGCCTTATGAAACACAATGATGTAGGAATTTATTTTAAAGCTCAGATAAGTAGCATAATTGTAATAAAATTATGAAGGCAGTTTAGAAGAATTCTAGTGACTGCCGTGTGTCAAATATGAAGAAGTCTGTTTAACAATGATCATTATTCAAATTTCATGTTGCTCTTATTCACCTGCTCCACATAAAGGGCTAGAAGTGAATTTAGAAACAGGAAGAGATTATTCTGGTAATGGTGGTAATTAGGTTACTTTAAAGCAGGGGTAGGCAACCTTGGCTCTTTTATGACTCGTGGACTTCAACTCCCAGAATTCCTGAGCCAGCCATGCTGGCTCAGGAATTCTGGGAGTTGAAGTCCAAGAGTCATAAAAGAGCCAAGGTTGCCTATCCCAGCTTTAAACCATGTAAGAACTAGCTTCCACAGAAGTGAGAATGCTGCTGCTTCCTGAGTCAGATATTGAACAGGATTGTTTTCTCTGAAAGAAGTGTGAAGTCTTTTTTATGAATTTTTACTAAGAATTTTTATTAGAATAGTAAAATTTATTACAAACTCAACTTAGACAGTAGAGATTCTTCAAGGCTTTAACAATCCTCCTTTGTATACCCAATACCCAATAGGGGAAAAAACAATATCCAGGTCATTCTCTTGCTTTGTCATTTGTATTTTCTTTTTAATTTTAAAATCTCAGCCAGTTTCTTTTGTAGATCCAGTGAAACATCCTTTTCTAAATCATTCTCTTGGCCTGTCAATTGTAAATCCACTTTCTAATAGCACCTCTATTTTGTCAGATAAAATTTCTTCTACATCTTAATATTTCTTCAATAACATCTTTTGAGCATAGTCTATCCATAGAAGCAGACATTATTACTGCCATTGCTGATATTATGGCTACTAATTTCTATCTTCTTTAAAAGCCTCCTTCAATGTTTTAATTGTTATAATGTTGTCATTGTTACTAAATTTACAGGCTAGTAAATGTTTCCTTTGCCTAGAAACTTTAGTCCCCTATGCTAGAACTGGATTATTACATATTTTACTTGGCTATTTATAACATCTCAGAAAATAAGTAATTGCCAGGAGTATCCTATAAAATACATTGATTTAGACTGTTTCTGTTCACCTTGGGAGCATATATTTCATTCTCAAAAGATAATTACATTATGCTAGCATTTGCAGTTTCATAGGAGTTGAAAGCTCATTTTTAACAACGTAACCAGTTTTTTTCATTCCATGTGCAATAATAAATTTGTCCTTACAAAGCAATTATGTCAGTACTTCTGTATTTATTATGAAATTATGATAGGTGGTTTCCATTCTTGAACAAACAGAAGACTTTTTAAAATATCCCTTGCCATTAACTCCTTTGCTTTAGGGGAGGGAACTGCTGAAATTATTTGTGAAAACCTGGGCTTCTTGTGCAGTTTTGCTTCTTTATTCTTTTTTAATTAGTTAAGTACCATCATTTTAATTTCTGGCAATTAAATGTTGGTCTTCTCATCCTGACTCTTGTCAATGGCTTGTATTCACTTGAAACTTTTTTAAGGAAGAAATTCCTATTTAACCTATATATGTTTATTGTTTCCAGAATCTTGCCTTCTAAAAATTAAATGAATTATAGTTACAAGCAATGCATTCTGGGAGGTTGGCCCATCAGAGTCTGACTTTTTTCACGCTGCTGCACAAAAGATAGCTATATTCACTGCAGCAAAGGGTATTTCATCTGTGAGCAGCACTTGGCATAGTTCAGTGGTTATTTGACCCACATATGATGTCTTCTTATTGACAGCTGGCCTATTACCCACCATGCCACACTTTCTAGTCAAGCTGAAAGGCAATTTGGAATGTGCTTTCTCTCCACAAATGACTTGTCACTTTGCAACCCCATTTATAAAGCGTTTCAGTTGCTCTCTGGTATTTGCCGAGTTGACTTTCAAGCTCCCTGTGATTTCCTAATCCTGAAAATGTCTTTCCTTCTTATTTTCCTATGCTGATATCCTTGATTGAGATAACGTTCTATATGGGTAGTCCTCAGCTCACAGCAGTTTGTTTAGTGACCATTCAAAGTTAAAACCGCACTGAAAATAGTGACATGACCATTTTTCACCCTTACCATATGACCGTTGCAGCATCCCCATGGCCACGTGATCAAAATTCAGCTGCTTGGCAACGGACTCATACTTACGAGAGTTGCAGTGTCCCATGGTCATGTGATCATCTTTTGCAACCGTCTGCAAGCAAAGTCAGATTCACTTAACCATGTTACTAGCTTAACAAGAGCAATGATTAACTTAACAACTAGGGCAGGACAGATCGTAAAATGGGGCAAAACTCACTTAACAACTGTCTCACTTAGCAACAGAAATGTTGGGCTCAGTCGTGATCGTAAGTTGAGGACTACCTGTATTCTTTCTTGCTTAAAGTTGGAAGTCTGAAGCTGTTTGATCTTAACAGGAAAGATGATCCTATCATGCTTCTATTGGCACTGTTGTCTGGATGACAGAAGCTGCTAAAACTCCCACGCTCCGAGATAGCAATCGTCTTTCTGACTTCTAAAAGAAATGGTTATACTGCATGGGAGCCATTTCTCTAAAGGCCCCATTTTTTTGTGAAAATTTTACTTGCATTATATTGATACTCACTCAACCCAAGACCTCTGAGGCAAATGAAATGATACTTCTTCCCTTCAGTTCCAAAAGGAAGATTACATCTTATATTTCTACATTGAACCATATTTGAATTCAGCTCTATCTATATATCAGATGTTACTGCTTCTTGAAGTGACTCTACCATCCTCCTTATTAGTAGGGCTGGCTCTGTGAAAATAGAGAGTAATTATAGCATTTTTCATTGGCTGAAAATTTCATTTGTAGATTAGCATGCTCTAGAATTATAAAGTATCTGTGTGGCATTCCTCAGCCTCCTATTCTTTGTTGATTGATGAGATTAATTTGGTAAGCGAATATGTAGCAGAAAGAATGGAATTTTTCCAGCGTTGCTACTGGAGCTATATATGAATTCAGTTTTTGCATAATAGATTAACTAAAAATCAGAACTTTTTAAAAATACAAAGTGATGGTTCAGATCTTCCATTCAATGTTGATATAATATCTCCTTTTTTCTTCTTCCTACAGGTATTTTGTACTGCCGGAGTTTTGATGGGATTAGTGTATCTGTTTGATGTAGTGGTTAAGGCATCAGATTAGGACCCAGGAAATCATGAGTTCTAGTCCCATTAAGGATGAAATCAGCTGGGTGACCTTGGGCCAGTTATATTCTCTCAGCCTTAGGAAAGAGACAATGGCAAACCATTTTTGAAATCTTGCTAGGAAAACTGCAGAGACTTGTCCAAGGAATCACTGTAACTCAAAGTGACTCAAAGAAACCAAAAGAAAGATGAGTGTATCGGAATATAATAGACATTTTTAGATAATTACTGTACACATAGTTGCACTCAGTATTTGTAGATAATCCGTTTTGCAAAGCTGTCATATGCAACCATACTGCAGATAGGTGATACAGATGTTTAGATACTGCAGATAAGTGATACAGATGTTATTGGCTTTTGGCTTTTAAGAAATAGGAGCTCAAATAATTGAAGCAGTTGATCAGGAGGATCAGAGCCATCTCTATTCAAGTACATCAGTTAATTCGTTTAGTTAATATTTCTTCAGGTTGATCTGTCTGAACTATAAACACATCATTATTTTGTATAACTCTTTAGTTTTCTCTTTTATGCAGGAACAAAGGGCATTTATTACAAAATAAACAATTCATCATTTGTGAAAAAAAATACACATATACTTTCAGTATATCGAAATCAATGAAAAACACATGCAAAGGAAATACTTAGGTGTTTTTTTAAGAAAGTGAAGTGACTAAAATGCTACAAATTTAGTTGAAACACTAAGAATTCTTTGTAATTTCATAAAGCTACAATTCCTGGCAATATTATGGAGGAATGTCAAGTTTAAAAATAGTTTAATATGCATATGCTGAAAATTATTAACTGATCTGTGAAATTGTTATACATTTCTTATTGCGAACATAAAAAGATAAAAACTCCACATTGCATCCTATTCAACTGTGATATTAAATTCAGCTGCTCCTGTCCAGAGACAGAGATTTAGTTCTGCAACATTACATTTCCCACTGCATTTAGCTGTTGCTAAATAGAAACATTAATCATTGATGGCTTTGTAATTTATTTTGAATAATTCCATGTGCAGCTTTTTGTGTCTTCCATATGGAGTAGAGTTCTCTCAGATCATCACTTTAGCATGTGGTTTTTCAATGTGCTACTACATCATTCTTTAAAATCCTAGGCTTAGAGAAGCTTAACAGACAGTTTTTACGCACAAGGTATTCTTTGATTGAAAATCTAATATTAGATTGCACAGCTTCTGGCTTCCTGTAGTTTTAGAAGCTGCCATAGACTCGTTGCTACTTGGCCAGAAGAATCTTTCAACTGCAGCTAAGGAAAAATCTATCTTTCTGGTTCTTTTGAGGATAGATACCATTTTATATCCTTTAATTGCAATTTTTGTGTTGCCTTCTGTCCAAGCTACTTCCTGAAAGTTACTTTCCCAGCCCCATTTTTTACTTTTTCCATTATTTCAGGAATGGGAAACATTTTGGTGGTGAGGAACCAGGCTTAAAGGTCTTGGAGGGAGAACCTCATTGAATGGATAAGATAATGCAGAATGGATGATGTTGAGTCATACATTCAGGAGAATAATTTTCCTTTTTTCCCCCCTGATATGGAGCATGTTCTTTTGAATTAAGTTGAAACTCTGCTACATTTGGAGGGCAGTGCAGTGCAGTGGGATGCCCATTGTCGCCACTTCTCTTTATTTTAACAATAGAAATATTACTAAATAGAATCAGAGCAAATCGAGAAATAAAGGGAACGAAAATTAAAAGAGAAGAGTACAAAACACGGGCCTTTGCAGACAATATGGTCTTTATCATTGAAGAACCTTTAGAATCCGGTGCCATTCTAATACGAGAAATAGAAAAATATGGGGAAACATCTGGACTTAAAATTAATAAAAGGAAAACCAAAATGATAGTTAAAAACTTAACAACAAACCAGAAAAAAGAATTAGAAAAGGAAATGGACTTACAAATTGTTAAAAAAATTAAATACTTAGGGATATGGTTGACTGCGAGATGTTCATCCCTAAAGGAAGATAATTGTATGGTATTAGTTCAACAAATAAAAAAGGATTTGGAAAAATGGGGGAGGCTACAACTATCACTTTTAGGTAGGATTGCAACAATCAAGATGAATATTTTACCCAAATCATTATACCTATTTCAGACAATCCCCATATTATTAGACAAGAAGTTTTTTGGAGAGCTCAATAAAATTATCACAAAATTTGTTTGGCTAGGGAAGAAGGCGAGGATAAAATTACACTCTCTCCAAGATGGTAGAAGTAGGGGCGGCTTGTCAGCTGGAAAGTTGGCAGCCCGTGTTCAAGACCCAAGTTCCATGCGACGGGGTGAGCTCCTGTCCTTACCCCAACTCCTGCCAACCTAGCAGTTCAATAGCATGCAAATATGAGTAGATAAATAGGTACCACTATAGTGGGAAGGTAACAGTGCTCCGTGATGTCATGCTGGCCACATGATTGCAGAAATGTCTTTGGACAGCATTGGCTCAATGGCCTTGAAATGGAGATAAACACTATGGTGATTGCCCTATAGTCGGCAATGACTAGTGGTGTAAAAATTGTGTGTGTCCCCTGCTGCAGAATAATCAGAAAACTCACTGCTAATTATTTGGTGATGTGATCATTTGGGTATATGTATAAGAGGAGAAAATGTATCAAATTAAACTTTTTTATTAGAGAATTGCTAATAGGTAGGCTTTAAAGCAGCAGATATTTCCAGAAATGTGGGTGATATATAGGAGGCTATATAATGATCTCAGCCTAGGGCCAAGAAAATGATATTCAGGAACTACCTGAAGCCCTAGGATAAAAGTCCAACTTTATAAAACATAGATTCCTTTGGATCACCTAGGAAGAGAAAAGCTGTGGATATCAGTTGAGAAGATGTTCTGGATTGCCAGAAAGTAGGTGCAAAAGCTACAGTGTATTAAAATAAAACCTAGCATTGTTAAAGTCATTATATAAAATGTCAGGGCTTTTAGGTGATCCTTAAAATAACTTGCTCAAAATAGTATATGAATGTAAACAAATCCAAACTGCTCACCTGTCAAACACAGTTGAACAGTCTCAGAAGTGGTGGGATTTGTGATTGCTGGGAAGATAGGGAAATCGTTAAGTACAAGATTGTGGAAAGCTGATGCACAGAATTGTGCCATATATTCTTTTAATATCAAATATCAGGTTCAGCCTCTATCCTGCAGTGTTTGCCAACCTAAGACATTATTTACCTCTGGTTCTTTTGTGTTTAAGAAGAAAGATGCCTTGAAATTCCAGTAGAAATTCCATCCTGTAATAAGGTAGTAACATTTCTATATTTCATCTCTATAAATTTTATAATTTGAATTTATCGTAAAATAGGCTTCGAAATAAATTTGATCAATGTTATAGGCATGCAAGGAAAATGGAACTCTTAAGACACTAAGTTTAAACATGCTTTTATAAAAGCAACAAATTATTTAATCGGTATTACTTAAAGATGGAAATAAAGGATTATGCTGTGTTTTGTTTGCTAAGCTGCAGAAGCAGCTTAAAAGTATTACTTGAAGAAGTAATGCAAATAATTTTTACTCCTCCCAACCCCTGAACACTGGGTGACATAATCAACATAGTTGTACAGGACAGATGCTGAGGTAACAAAATAGTTCTAAAATTATCCAGAACCAGAATCTGAATCAGCCATTGATCAAACGGCTGGATTTTGTATAACCTTCAATGGAAACTAAGAGATTTATTTATAAAACATATTTCTATGCTGCTGAAATAAAAAAGACTGTTGGGGACTTAATTATAGTGAAAACTGAAATAGGTTAATTCCTATGCAGACCAAAAGTGTACAGTATATGAACAGGATTCAGAGTTCATTTTATGCAGAAGTCAGTGTGTCACACAAAAACTGAGTTTCAAACAACCCTTGGGCCAATAATTGTGTAACTCTGAATAGATGAAATTAGGGGTTTGTTCTTGTACATATTTCTCTTTCCATCAGCTAACAAGAAGTCAAATGATTGTTTTAAAATAAACTATGATTTCAATTCAGATGCAGTTTGCACATCACGTAAAACCAGAAGCAAGCGAATCACATAATGTATTTATGTAATGTGTGAACTTAGTCACATACTTCTGCTGGGTATTCCATGTCGTATTATAAGGCTTGAGAATGCCTTTGCAACATGGTATAATAGCATTATCCTGGTTATCCTTCAAAGATACAGGCAACCTGCCTCCCACAAAGCAAATTTTTTGAATGGCTGATAGTTGGAAAGGCTATAAAAAGATTCTCTCTTCCCCAGGAATGTCTGAAAGGTCAGAGGTCATGATATGAAATGCAGCAATGATATTTTTAGAGAAAGATCCCCATACTTGGCTTATGGCTAGACTAGGTAAAAAGAAAAAAAAATCTCTTTTGTATTAATCTCCTGATGCTTCCCTGCGGTTTTCCTGGTAACAGTATTGAAGTAGTTTTCTAATACATCTCCTGAGGTAATTTTTTTTTAGCTTTTCAGTCTAGCTCACAGCCTGGTTTCTTCTCACTTTCCTCTTTTTAAAGAATCACTTAAAATTAAAAAGTTGTGCATTTTCATTCTGTTGGATTTTGTGTGTATGTGCTATTTGTAGCAAATTAACGTATTTTTGTTTCATACATCGATTATTACTTCCCCGTGCCAAGTTAAAACTCATGTCTGCGGGAGAGAAAGGGTGTGGGAAAATTCATCCCATAAGCTTAGCATCTGTATTACTGTTTAGTTCCTATAATTGTGAGTTGTGCTGAAACGGTTACTTGACTCATAGCTAACATTAGGAAGATTCAAGTTGTCAGAGGCAGTGACCTGTTCTTGCACTGGATGATTTTTGACCTTTTGCTCTCTGAACAGTGTTCTTTTCCTTGTTCATTCCCTGGGCTCTTTTCCTGCCTGCTATCTGAAAAAGAGTGCAATTCATGATGGATGAAGTTCATCTGACCTCATTCGTTCTCAGACTATGTATCCGTTTGAAACACAGATGCCACAATACAGAGGGCCTATTGTTTTGCCACTGTGCAAAACAGAAGTCTAACTAAGAAAGGGGCAACCTTCAGTATCCTTGGCACAGAGTTACTAAGCACATGCCAAGAAGATGCCATTTAAAGGAATCTTAGAAGGGTAGAAATGATGGGCCTTTCCCCAATTACTCTTTAAAAGTTTCTTCATTTTACTATTCCAGTACTCTTGTTGTTTCTTTTTTCCATTGTAACATTTTTTTTTGAAAGTTGCACTCAACATTACATTTAGTTGCCTCTGATATTTTCAAGCATCATGAATGGCAAAGTTCATTGAATACCTTGGAATAAAATAATCTGTTTTTTGGTGCAGTGGCTTGAAAGGAATGTAATGATTCTTTTCGCCAGTAGGTGGCTTATCTTTGACAAAAATATGAAGGCTCTAAAGTTTATGAGAACGTTTCATTATCCATTCTTGATGATAATATCTCAACTACCATCTGCTTATAAAAATAGCGACTATCAGACAGTTTATATATAATCATTATTGGAGAAGAGCAGTACCTGAGATAACTCTAAGCTCATTAGGTAGCTAAACAAGAATAAAATAATAATAATAATAATAATAATAATAATAATAATAATAATAATAATAGTAGTAGTAGTAGTAGTAGTAGTAGTAGTAGTAGTAGTAGTAGTAATAGTAATAATAATAGAGTTGGAATGGACCTTGGAGGTCTTCTAGACTATTGCAACGCCCTCTACATGGGGCTCCCCTTGGGGAGCATCCGGAGGCTCCAGCTGATCCAGAATGCGGCTGCGCAGGGGATTTTTGGGGCTCTTAGGAGCACCCATGTGACACCTCTCCTGCACGGGCTGCACTGGTTGCCTGTGGCCTTCCGGGTGCGCTTCAAGGTGTTGGTGACCATCTTTACAGCGCTCCATGGCAGTGGACCAGGTTATCTGCAGGACCGCCTTCTGCCACATACCTCCCTTCGACCAGTCCGCTCCCACAGATTAGGCCTCCTCAGGGTGCCGTCGGCCGGACAATGCCGGCTGGTGACCCCCAGGGGGAGAGCCTTCTCTGTGGCAGCTCCTACCCTATGGAATGAGCTGCCCCCTGACCTCCGTACANACTCTAAAATTTTTAAATTGGGTATAATTTTATATTATTATAGTGGGTTTTAGGACAGGACAAATAATTTAATTTGTTTTGAATATTTTTAAATATTATGGTATTGCTGTTTTATTAATGTGCCTGTTCACCGCCCTGAGTCCCGCAAGGGAGAAGGGCGGTATATAAATCAAATAAATTTGAATTTGAATTTGAATTCTAGTCCAACCCCATGCTCAGGCAGGAAACCCTATACCATTTCAGACAAATGGTTGTCCAATCTTTTCTTTAAAAGTTCCAGTGTTGGAACATCACAATTTCTGAAGTTTGTTCTTGGGGAACAAATTTTTTGGCTGCTGCACCACTGGGAGAATTTCCATGCTTTGCTGTTCAGCTTCCAATAGCCAATGAAAAACCATTAGGGAGGAGGGATTAGAGAAAGCAAGATAGGTGTTTGTGATCTACTTGATGAACCTAACCTGGGCTATCATCCATTTTGTGTAGTGGAAGAGTTATCAGGCCGTCCATCCCTGCTATTTATTTCTTCCATGCATTCTTGCATTTTATTTGAGATAGCAAGATGGCTTACACAGGTATCACCCTTAATTTTATCCTCTCAACAATGTCTATGTGAAATACAATGGATTGGGCTGGATAAGAATGACTCACTTCCTGTGAACTGTGAGATTAACCCTATTGAAGCCTGTGTCTCCCTGGGCCATTTCAGCAGCTGAACCATGATACAAAATGCTTTTAGTTATCATTCAGTGTAGGTCAACATAAGATGGAGTGACTGGAGCAAGGTAAAATGGCAGACTTTTTAGTGTGAGTCTTTTGGCCTGCTTCTAACCTTTTGCCTATTAATTGTGCTTAGTTCTGCATGTACACCTCACAGTTGGGAAACTTTGATACAGAACATAAAATGTAAGAACATTTTTATTTTAAAAAATTAACATAGTTTTAAAAAAGTTTTAAAATGTTTATGTTCTGTTTATAAAATCAAAATCTTTAGACAAATAAGAAATACCTAACACCTAAAAACTGTTGGGTCAGACTTCAACTATCAGTTGAAATAAGGAACTCTGGGGCTAAAGCAAAGCCATAAACACCTCAGCAAAATGGATGAGGCAGGAGTGGGTAGAAAAGAAATCGCCAACACACGTTAGTGATTAGGCAAATTCGTGCCCATGGCTAGCATGTATGATAATAATAATAATAATAATAATGATGATGATAATAATAATAATAATAATAATAATAATAATGATAAAGTTGGAAGGGACCTCGGAGGTCATCTAGTCCAACCTCCTGCTCAGGCAGGAAACCCTATACCATTTTGGACAAATGGCTGTCCAGTTTCTTCTTAAAAACTTCCAGTGTTGGCGCATTCACCACTTCTGGAGGCAGGTTGTTCCACTGGTTAATTGTTCTAACTGTCAGGAAGTTTCTCCTTAGTTCTAGGTTGCTTCTCTCTTTGGTTAGTTTCCACCCGTTGCTTCTTGTCCTGCCTTCAGGCGCTTTGCAGAATAGCCTGACTCCCTCTTCTTTGTGGCAGCCCCTAAGATATTGGAACACTGCTATCATGTCCCCCCTCATCCTTCTCTTCATTAGACTAGACATTCCCAATTCCAGCAACCGTTCCTTATATGTTTTAGCCTCCAGTCCCCTAATCATCTTTGTTGCTCTTCTCTGTACTCTTTCTAGAGTCTCAATATCTTTTTTACATCATGGTGACCAAAACTGGATGCAGTATTCCAAGTGTGGCCTTACCAAGGCATTGTAAAATGGTATTAATACTTCACGTGATCTTGATTCTATCCCTCTGTTAATGCAGCCTAGCACTGTGTTGGCCTTTTTGGCAGCTGCAGCACACTGCTGGCTCATATTTAAGTGATTGTCCACTAGGACTCCGAGGTCCCTCTCGCAGTTACTACTATTGAGCAAGGTACCCCCTATACTATACCTGTACATTTGGTTTTGGTCAGTAGAGTTTCAATGACAATGAAAATCACAATGGGATTAATACTTTAGTTCTTCTTTCTATCACTCTTCTTAGGCTACCTGCTTTTCTGGATCACACTCATACCTGTTTTATCTGTATTGTGCTAGTATTGACACGCATGCAATAGCCATTTTGATCGTCAGTCCCATAAATATCAAAATTAAGCTTGAAAAAATAACATTTGTTTTCATGATCACACTTTCCTTTCTTGCCAAGTTTTTTTTTCCTTACTGTTTTCCTGCCTGCCTCTGGCAATGTTTGTTTTCTTCTGAGTCTAAGAGTGCAGTCTCAAAATAGAAGCAATCTTTAACTAACTTTGTGACCAGTTTCAATTTAATTTCAGGGCCATGAAAATGTCTTAATGTCTAGAACACATTGTTTTAAATATTCTCCCAATCGGGTGTTGGGAAAAAAAACCTCACCCAAGGGCATGCTAACAATTGGAGAGGATCTAACAATCATTTTATTGAAGCGAGAAAGTTACAGTGGGAGTGCCAGTCTCCTGCTATTGAGAGAAAATTGTTTCAAAAACTGGTCAACATAATTCTTTGGTAGGTTTATTTTGAAGCTGAAGGTGTGCATAAATTTGACCCTTGACCACAATTTGCTTCACAACTGATAAGAAAAATGAGTGTTTTTGTGTTTGGAAAAAAAAAAACTTTTGTAATGCAGGACAGCTAATCTTTGAGAAGTGAGGATGAAAACGGAGATGACTATTATTCTAACTTTTTAATCCCGTATCCTACTTTGAATGGAGAGAGATGTAAGGACACCCATGATCTGCAACTTTGGGAATGTAACAGGCTACATCTGGGAGGACATATGTTATGAGGGAGTAGAGGAGTATGAAGAAGATGGCTTGGTAATTAAACTGTCTGTTGTGGTTAGCTACATTGATTTAAACAGGCAAGCAAAAGAATAGATATTTAGAGAGCATTGATGACTTATTTATTTATTTATTAAATTTATTTGCCACCCGTCTGGTATCCAATGTCCCTGGACAACTTACAGCATAAAACAGTGATGGCGAACCTTTTAGAGGCCGAGTGCCCAAAAACTGGCCCCGCCCTGCCCCGCCCCACCCCTGCTCCATCCCCCCGTCCCCCATCCCGCCTGCCCGCAGGGCCACTCACCACCTCCAAGGCCCACCGCAGATTGCCCAGGCAGCCCAGCAGCGCTATGGTGGTCACGCCCTCTGCCCGTGCCCTGCAGCATCAACTGTGCACGATGGGGTGTGAAGACAGAGTCTTGTTTACACTGCCTGGCTGCCATGTCCTTGGCTGCGCTGCTCCGCATGGCCATGCTCAGGGATTACTCTCCTTCAGGGGGGCTGCTGGAGAGGAGGGGGTCATGAGGGGAGGCGAGGCTGGGGCAATGGCACTTGTGCCCACAGAGAGGGCTCTGAGTGCCGCCTCTGGCACCAGTGCCATAGGTTCACCATCACTGGCATAAAACATTAAAGCAGAAAAAAATATTAAAACCAACAGTCATAGCACACAGCAGATAAAAATCACTGACGATTTATGAACCATTAAAAACAGATGGAAAAGGTGGGAGCCAGACACACAGTGGATAGGGAGGTGGGATTAGGTTTTAATTAATCAACCACCTCCAGTATGAACCTCCTCCATTGGGTCCCCAAGCCATCTGGCAGAACCAGGTCTTGAGGCTCTTTCAAAACATTGGGAGGGTGAGAGGCAATCTCACCTCAGGGTTAGGATGAAATTCCTTGGCTAACAGGATCTGCAGCATGACTTAGCTATTAGCATGTAGGAGGCAAATGGAACAATGAATTTTCCAGGTCCAGAAGCTACGGTCATTTGAAATGCTAAAAAATGATGCATGGTTTCTATATCACATTATCTTATATCCAAGAATTGTCCAAGCATGGGTCACTCAGATATATAATCTCCATCAATGTGTGGAGTTTCTGGGAGATGTAGCCATCTCCAAAGGAAGGGAAGGCTACAATAAATAAAGCAAATTGTAATGTTCCTGTCAACACTGCTAACACTGGATGTTCTTGCTTGACAACAGATGGAATTGCAGCCATTTTCCTCTATTTCTTTAGAGTTAGTTGATGCTGGGAGGGGGGAATGTGGATGAGAGTCCAGCTAGTCATAATAATAATAACTCAGTCGTGGGAACCCAAGGTCATTGGGCCCAAAGTTTATAGAGTTTTGGCAAGCTGGAGAGCTGGGGAGAAAGCCCGCGCTTCAAGCTAATTGGGGAATGTGATTTATGACTGTTTATTGGAGGAGGGAATTGTGCTTTGTTACTTTGTGTCCAGGGGAGGGGAATTTAATTTTTGGTTTCAGCTATGTAGTGCCGATACTTTGTTTCTTGAATAAAAGATTCTTTAAGGTAAACAATGCCTCGAAGTTCTTTTGAAGAGTTTCATCTGTCGAAAGCATGACATTTCCATTGATTCCCCTTCATCTCCTGGTATCTGTAATTGATTAATATAGACACTGTAAAAATGAATCATGCAGCACCTGCTTTTATAGCCATTATCCAATATTTCTTCTTTCAATATTAAAGGAATTTCATATTTTTAAATGGTGAATTCGCTATAACGTCTACCATTTTCAAGACTTTAGCTGCTACTTAGTCCATAAAAATAAACACACTAGAGTCCTCTCCTAGTCTATCCTTGTTCATTTCATCTCATAAAATCTAATAGATACATTTGCACAAATTCAGTATTTATTTCATATTGGAAAAAAAATGGAAGAGAGTTCTAGGAAGACAGAGTATACAATTATATATTTTTGAACCAATGCAGTAAGAATTGTGAGATATTACCATCAACAACCTTTGCATTTATGACCTTTTCAGATCTGCAAAGAAAAACTGATATCAGATAATAAGCATATGAACACTTAGCAACCACTTCACTTAACAATTGAATTGCTGGTCCCAATTGTAGTAGCAAAACAAGGACAATACACATTTCACTATACTCAGTTTGCCTTAACTCAATAAAAAAACAAAGATTTGGATTGTGAGGAGTTTTAACAGAAGGAAATTTGCTGACGGTAATTTCCCTGTTTCTTCTTCGCTAGCCACCCGTTTCCACTGCAATCACCATATAGATCATGAATGAGTGAGCCATGGCAGGGTTTTTGAACAGGCTGCAGTCTCTTAGTTTAAAAGAAGACCAGTCTAGTTTAATGAAGAGAAGGACGAGGGGGGACATGATAGCAGTGTTCCAATATCTCAGGGGCTGCCACAAAGAAGAGGGAGTCAAGCTCCAAGGCGCCTGAAGGCAGAAGCAACAGATGGAAACTGATCAAGGAGAGAAGCAACTTAGAACTAAGGAGAAAGTTCCTGACAGTTAGAACAATTAACCAATGGAACAACCTGCCTCAGAAGCGGTGAATGCTCCAACACTGGAAGTTTTTAAGAAGAGACTGGACAGCCATTTGTCTGAAATGGTGTAGGGTTTCCTGCCTGAGCAGGGGGTTGGACTCGATGACCTCCAAGGTCCCTTCCAACTTTATTATTATTATTATTATTATTATTATTATTATTATTATTATTATTATTATTATTATTATTATTATTANTTGTTGTTGTTGTTGTTGTTGTTGTTGTTGTTGTTGTTGTTGTTGTGTTTGAAGATCTTTTTTCTGTCTGTGGTATCTCATGGATCCCCATCAAGTTCAGCCCTTAGAACAAAGTTTGAGAAACTCTGGAGTGATAGCATTAAAAACAGGGAAAAAGTGTTTTCAGAACTGAGAGAGCATTTTGGAGGTCTTAATGGACTGAGGGAGGATGGGATTCAAGAATCACTTTCTGCCAACCCTTGTCTGTAGAGCTTTTTAAGAGGCTAGCCAGAGCTCCATTATTAGGAATTTATTGACTGGGCAAGCCCTTTTTTCTAAAGGAAGATAGGAACAGTTGTATCAGCCTAATCCAACTATTAAAGTTTTGTGCATTTGCAAACTGTGTGGAACTTGGGCAAAGCCCTCCCTAGGAGGAAAGAGATAAAAGGAAATCAGCTTTCTATTCTATGCTGGCTGGAGGCTTGTATAATTTACATAGAATTGTTTCTTTTTCACACGCATCAACTGAAAGTGCCATTGCATAGCAATTAGATTTAATGGAATGGAGCTTATGATAGCCCAGGCATGCCAACAACCCTTCAGCTTATTATTTGAGGGAAATCAATTACTCAACTTGGGTGTGTTGGTTTTTTTAAAAAATCATTTTTAATGATAGTTTTTAGGCTTTGAGAAACAAAGTGAGTTGTGTCTGACACTTGTTTTTCCCTTGCAGGAAAAGCAAAAACTGCTTCCTTCATGATTCTGTAACATTTTGAGACAACCATATTTATCCTTGGTCTTTTTGAAATAGGTGTCAAAGTGTTTTTTTGTTGATCCAGAAATATGCACCTTGATCAAGCTTCTTCTAAGTTTCATTTTTAAGATTTCTTTATGTGAGCTTAACTATTGTTGAAAACAAAGGGGGTGGGGAATCCATATGTTCTACACATTCAAATGTTCTGATTCATTAGACCGGTAAATGTTTTATATTTAGTGTCTGAGGATTGTTCTCCCCCCCCCCCGAGTTATTTTTAAAAACTCATAACAATCTATTTTAACAGATGGAAGTAAAAATAAATCCTGGTATCTTTACAGGACCTAGTTCAGGGAGAAAGTCTAGCAATCCAAAGACTTGTTGTTGGCTAGGATTGGGGTTAACTCTAATGGTTTAGAGCTATTTTTATACATACAGTTTAGATCCTGAAGATCACCCAAATGAAATCACTTTCAGTTTCAGGAGAGATGGGAGAATGTCCCTTGCTTCTAGTTAGCAGATAGGAGAGCGAGTTTGGTGTACTTTGTGATTAAGGCAATAGGCTACAAACCAGGAGACTGAGAGTTCTAGTCCAACCTTGGGCCAGTCACTTTGTCTTAGTCCTAGAAGCAAGCAATGGCAAATCACTTCCAGCTAAGACAGTGGTTCTCAACCTGTGGGTCGGGACCCCATTTGGGGTCGATCAACCATTTCACGGGGGTCGCCAAGCAAGGCTTTCCACCATTTTTTTTTGTCCGCCATTTTTTCCCCTTTTCCGGTGGGTGCCTTACCTCCCTTGGGCTGGGCCAGCTGGTGGTCGGCCTGCTCCGTCTCTGCCGCTTGCCAGCTACGCCTTGGTCGGCGCAGGGGGCGGAACCACGCATGTGCAGCGCTCCCGGGCAGGGAAAGTCCTCGACTTACGACCGGTTGGGTAGTCCTCGACTTACGACCGGTTTAGTCCTCGACTTATGACCGGTTTAGTCCTCGACTTACAGCCGGTTTAGTCCTCGACTTACGACCGGTTGGGGTCGCGGCATTAAAAAGGTTGAGAACCACTGAGCTAAGAAAACTGCAAGGACTTGTTCAGGTGGCTGCCAGGAGTCAACATTGACTTGAAGGCACATAAACACAAAACATGCACCCACACATGCAAATAGCCAGACTTTCCTTGTAGTAGGTCTTTGAGTAGCATTACTTTTTCATAGTGGATTGTCCTGAATTCAAGAAACTCTCACAAGGGAAAACTCTGAAGCCTAGGGCTCCTGTCAGTTTGCTTAGTGATTTTTGGTCCAAACCCCTTCAGCTGAGTCTACTGCTAACTTTCCATTCAAATAGGTTCTAAGGGACATTCCCCTCCCCCCCAGATCTTCTAGCTAGCTATGAACTATTAGCTTTAGCTCATTACTTCCATGGAATGAAATTTAAAGAATTATTCTACTTCACTGATTACATTAAAGCAATAATCACACAGATCTACAGCATCAATCCAAGAATAACTTTACACAAGAGTAACTATTTAACTTAATGGCCCCCATCTCATTATCCAGAGACTTTTCAATGTTTTCCTTATCCATCCCAACATTTTTTTTTCAAACAGCCAGGACTTTTTCAACCACAACATACCTCTGGTCTTCTAGATCTGCCCTTGGCAAAATTGCTGGGCCACAGCAGCCTTGCAAAAAAAAAAAAAAAAAGGATCCCAGTGTTCAAAAGAGTTTGATCTCCTTGCTGGCTCCTCCAAATCCAGACATCTCCTTGTCAGCTCTTTGGAATTTGCCAACCCAGCTACTGTATGCTGAGTCTTCACTGCCCTCTTGACTTCAGTCCTCACTCCAGCTAACACAATGGGTGATTCCCTTGAAAGGTGGAACTTGTTTTGAACCCCAGCTACAGACAAGCACAGCCGCAGGGAGAATAGCTTTATGTGTTCTGTCTTTAACTCTGATTTGTAAGTAAACCGTCATTCATGCAAGCCTGTCATTCATTCTCCTAATCAGACTGCGTTATCTTTTATGTTTGTTCCATCTTCTGAGCTTGCCTCCTAACTGCCCCTTACCCTCAAGTAATCATCTTGCCTTGCTTTAAATCTCTGTTTCTTTTTTGGCATGGGAAGAGGTACCTTTGGGATACCAATAAGCAAGTGGTGGGATTCAAATACGTGAACAACCGGTTCTATGTGGATGCCACTTCGCTTTAGGCCTCCACCGCCGTGTGCAAAATTAAAAAAAGGTTCAATCAATCAATTTCAACTTTTTGCAGGAAAAAAAAGATCTCGCAAAGTTGGAATTGATTGATTGAACTTTTTAGTCCCACCCAATCTGCTGTTACCACTGAAGCCACGCCCACCCAATGGGGCACACCCACCCAATGGGCCACACCCACCCGGCACCCAACGATACATAAGTGGGTTTTGGGTTGCGGTTTGGGCACTCGGTCTCTAAAAGGTTCTCCATCACTGTCCTAGGAAGTAAATCTAATCTATTTTCTTTCCTTGCTTGTTAAAGAGATGTTTCATTCTCCTGACAGGTGAAAAATTAGAATTGGCACATTTTAAAATGGATTTTGATTTTAAGAGGTGGTTTATCAGTTGTTAATGGCCGTTATCAGTCCTAGAACAAGCTTCTATAAATTAGCCTTAACAATGTAGCAATTGCTACAAAGCAATTCTGATTGCAAGAAGAAACTGAACATTACCCAGTAGAAAATTCACCCATTTTATGCAATCACCGGAGAGTACTGTTAGAAAGCAGGCTTTATGGAGCTTCTGTTTCTTAGTTTCTCAGTTCTCTACTGTAATAGGGGAACAATATTGCTGCTTGCAAAGATCACTGAGTCATGCAAAGGTGAAGCACTTGGGAGCACTTAAAGGAAATACTAAATAAATACAGATACACAATGTTAACATTTTTGCTTTTCCTGCAGGGCTTTTTTCCCATGTTTCCAGCTGCACTAAATTGGGAATATGAAATCTAATGAAAATATTTTTAATAAATGCAAATATTGCAAGCAGCCAAAGGCAGGCATATATTCATTATTACTGTTTATTTATATGTTTGATTTTAGGACGCCAGACAAAAGCCCTTAAAGGATATTTTATAATTCTGTTTTTGCTGTATTTGCTGTTTGAACATTTTGTTCCCCTGGAAAGTGTAAGAAAATAATTTTGAAACCTAGTCATGCTCTCTGAATTTGGTTATTATCTTGCAGACGATTCATTATCCAAACTTAGAGGTACTTTGGTCGGTCTGTTTCCTGTTGGCTAGTTTGATAGTTCCGTGATTGGGGTATTCTTTACTTGATTGTTGGTCTGATGTTAATCTTGGAGTTAATCTATGCTCCAACAGCCCAACCAAAGAACCTCTAAAATCACCAGGGCCAGCCACTAGAATATAAACTGAGAGTAAACCCCATTCTTTACTAGCACTGATGATGTTGCCTAGTTTGGATAATGAATCGTCTGATTGTCAGGGTTCGAACAGACAGAAATGAATAAAGCAGAATTCCAAGACATGCAAATTCCTCAAAAAACAAGTTTATTAGTTACAAAGTATCAGCACGGTCAAAAGTGAAACCAAGTCTGGATACACAAGCATCAATTCCCCAATACAAAGTTAAATGTCCCACCCACAAAAGCAATGTAAGCAACTATGTTCCCCAATATGATTATTTGGTGGGCTTTTTATGAAACGCCCAGTCTCTAGTCCCGGGAGCAGCTGATGACCTTGGTTCCCATGGGAAAAAAGATTATTTTGACTAGTGAAGCACCTGGGCAACCCCGCTCCCTCTGTTCTATGTGGCAACTGAAAAATGAGAAGGAAAATGACTGCAGCCATGCTCATTTGTAAAATTGACACTGAGAGCAAACCCCACTCCTTACTAGCACTGACAATGTTACCTAGTTTGGGTAATGAAATGTCTGCAAGGAAACAGTCAAGCTCAGAGAGCACCAAGGACCCCTGATTTCAACCCTGAGCTACAAATATTCTCCTTTAATGGTAGTCATGTTATATTTGTAATAAATAAACGTTTAACATTCCCCATCTAACAAGTAATGCAATTAATTATATTACTGGACAATACAACAGAGCTTAGTATCTACAGAAATTTTCAAAATTGGTCTCAATAAAAATACTAATAAAAAATATTTGATTTTTTTGGGTAGGTAGGTGGGTGGGTTAGGAGTATGTTGAACTATCCAGGGTGCTGATGGACCATGGTTTGATTTCTGGACAGTTCTGAGCATTTCTATGCAATCATCAGGATTATAACCAGGATGGATACAAAAGTGGATGGATGGAACGAACAGAAAGAGAGAGGGTGGAAGAGAGTGTCTGAAATCTAAATTCATCACGTCACATGACATTGTGAGTTTGACACCCCTGGTCTAGATGGATCAAGGCAAGAGACTATCATTAAAATCTATTATTTCAATGTCATATAGAACATGCAAATTAAACATGACAATAGAATATAGACTTATAATTCTCACATGAAATTATATGTCAATGAAGACTCAATCATTCAGGCCAAAAATATTTAAAAAGTTAAATCAAGGCAACTGGATGAAAATATAATGTAATGTAATCTATAGTATAGTATAGTATAGTATAGTATAGTATAGTATAGTATAGTATAGTATAGTATAGTATAGTATAATATAGTATAGTATAGTATAGTATAGTATAGTATAGTATAGTATAGTATAGTACAGTACAGTACAGTACAGTACAGTACAGTACAGTACAGTACAGTACATAAATAATTATAGTATAGTACCATATAAATGGTCCGTTTGCCCTGATTTAACTTTTTAAAATACTCACATGAAGTTCAAATGTGCATTGAATTTAGAAGTTTTATTCTGACATATTAAAAAAGGGAAATACTTATTTGCTTTATTTCTATTTACGCATTTCTTTCCATCCCTTCCATGTGGGACTAGGGGAATAATGTTGCAATTTCCCAATTTTAATTTTTAGTCTTTGAATCCTAGTTTGAACATCCCACTTATTGTAAGTTTCAGTACACCCAGATTGCGTTTTTCCCACCCACCATTTTTTTTCCTGACCTAATCATAAGGAAGGGTATGGCAGCTTTGGTTTCTATTTCTGCTTGATTCTAGTATTTCCTACAACCCATAACTACATTTTAATAATAGGTTCATTTTTTTTCAAAGAAACCATAATAAACATTGGACACAGTTTAGAAGACATGACAAGCTACAGTTAAATGTGAAGGTTTCTCTACTTCTCTTCAAGATCTTTCCATGAGAGCAGGAATAGAGTCTTGAGTTTTGCAGTAACTTGTGACATTCAAAGTCCTGGTTTGATGCAACTTTCTGCAACCTGGCATTTGAGAGAGAGAATTGAGACTGTAGAGAGAGAATTGAGACTGTGACTGTCAAGATACCCAAACAGAATGCTCAATTGTGCTATTGGCTGGGAATTTTGGAATTTAAAAGGTTCGGAAATTTTGGTTTAACAAGGATGTCTGAATAACAACCTTTACCTCTCTATCTGCAAGATTTACAGGGTAAGCTTTGTTACTACCTCACAGCATCATTAAATAAATGAGAATGGATCATGTTTCCAAGAGGAGGAGGAGGTGGTAGCTAATTTCATTTACTCATACTGAATTTATGCCAGATGGGATCTGGCAGGTAAATGCCAGCTATTTCCCAAAGTGTCAGGATGTTCATTTTCTTTCCTGCTTCACTGCAAACCCACCTGTTCTCAAGGTGATTGCCTTCCCTCTAGAGGCCTCTAATGAAAAATGTAAGAAAGCTTTCTTAAGTTTCAGTATCACTTTGTTTCACATGAGATCCCTTGAACAGTGTTACCCTCCTGGGTAAAATGAGCAGTTTCATACACAGAAAATCATCATTTTGTTTGATGTAGCCCCTCAAAATTGGCGCCGCCAGAATACAACTTAAGGAGAAATCAAACATGATGGGACGAGAGAGCAGTTTGAACACTTATTCATGTATTCCAAACCATTGGTTTTCATGGCAGGGAAGGTGCATTCACAGCTCTACTCTTACATTTAATATTATGTGTTTGTTTGCCTCTAGCTGAGACTACCTTTTTCTACTGCAAAAGCCCTCCCTGGTTTCTCGTGTTCATGTGGCAATTATTCTCCAGCCTTGAACATTCTTTCAGATTACCTCAGCAGTAACAGCTTATTGCCACCACAGTGATAATTCCAGGCCACTGTTTGTTTAACAACAAAAAATAATACTGCATTAATCAGTTGAGACTCTAGAAAGAGTACAGAGAAGAGCAACAAAGATGATTAGGGGACTGGAGGCTAAAGCATATAAGGAACAGCTGCTGGAATTGGGTATGTCTAGTTTAATGAAGAGAAGGACGAGGGGGGACATGATAGTAGTGTTCCAATATCTCAGGGGCTGCCACAAAGAAGAGGGAGCCAAGCTATTTTCCAAGGTGCCTGAAGGCAGGACAAGAAGCAAAGGGTGGAAACTAAGCAAGGAGAGAAGCAACCTAGAACTAAGGAGAAACTTCTTGACAGTTAGAACAATTAACCAGTGGAACAACCTGCCTCCAGAAGCGGTGAATGCTCCAACACTGGACGTTTTTAAGAAGAGACTGGACAGCCATTTGTCAAAATGGTATAGGGTTTCCTGCCTGAGCAGGGGGTTGGACTAGATGACTTCCAAGGTCCCTTCCAACTTTACTACTACTACTACTACTACTACTACTACTATTACTACTACTATTATTATTACTACTACTATTATTATTATTAATCACAATTAGGCAAGTTGCACTTATCTGTCCAATAAATTGTGATAGCTTTAATAACAAGTTGTACACAAGCTCTACTTGCACAACATTCTAGAGGAAGTCTTTGCATATCCAGTGTTAGGTCATACTCCACAGCCATTTTCCCTAAGCTCATCAGATCCAGCTGTGTTGGAACTCTTTAACGCCTCAAAGTTTCTCAATTGCAATCTCATTATATCTGGACAGCACCAGGGCAGCTGGATACACAGAACTAATTTTCCTTGAGAGTAAAGCTACAGAATGCATTGAGGTTCATGACTGACCACTCGGTAATAAACTGTGTTTGCAATAACAGTGCATAACCCACACGTGTTTGCAAAATATGTAGTTTATTGGAAAATTCAGCATACGGTCTTTAAAATTCTATCTGTATTTTTGTGCCTTTGAGTTCTACATTAATGAATTGAGTTGGGTCAATGAGGGTGTGTATGTGTAAATGCACACAAAAAAAGGGTCAATCGATCCACACAATTTAATTTAAGCCAATGGAAACTAATCAGAGCTTTAAACTAAGTCCACCCACCATGTTATGTTGTGTATGTACATAAGCCAAAAAGATCAGTTAGTATACCATAACTACATGCTGCTAGATGAATCAAGAAAGGATTTGACCGTGTTATTGCTTGTCTCAGTTGGGAGGCGTGGTGGCCTAGAGGTGAAGACGCTTGCTTCCTGCTCGAAAGGTTGAGAGTTCAATCCTAGCAGTAACAGATGTTTCTCTATTAGGGCTCAAAGATAAAATATTTGCTGTAAACTCTATGTGGGCATCAGGAAGGACAACTGGCTAGTAAACGCTCAGCTCCATTCAGTCGTCCCAACTCTACCTTGAAGCAAGGGATTACAGAGTTGTAAAAAGAAAAAAAAGGTGCTTATCTCAATTAAAGGTGTTGTGGAAGAAGGCCATCAAACTGCTTTCAAGTCTTACATTTTCAAGCCTTTTTATAGATTGAACCTAGGACCGAATATTTCTCCGTTGTGTATTAGTCTGTGTTCAAACTGTATATGCTATGAGTTCTCCTGGGTGCCTTACCCAGATAAGGGTATTGTCTCAAGGGCAGTGGGACTTACAATTTTACCCCCAGCACTGAAGTGAAGTCCAGCCACTAGTACATTCAGCTTTTATACTCCATTAAAGAGGGGAAACTACCTTGATCTTCACTTCAGGCAAAAGTTAACCCTGGGGCTGTAAAAATTACTCTCCCAAGGGCCCTTCAACCTTGTCGCAATTTTTTCTATTGCATGTTTTTACTGCTGCTACTTCTATCTGCATATATTTAAATGAGCAGACAAAAGGAAATCAATTTTTGTCAGTTGTCTTAGAAGGGAAGACAAAAAAAACCCCACAGAATTGTTTTTCCCCTGTGTAATTTCTTGTGCCCTCTATTGTTGTTGTTGCAATATTGTAAGTGCTGACAGAATCAATTAAGCAGTTTATTTAGCCTTTAGCATCAGTCTGTTTCTGAAGATGGAAGCAGTTTAACGTGAATTTTGATTCTGTGTCTTTACACCATTTTCCCCTTGACCTTTGAGAGTCATCACATTCAGCTGACTTGAGAGAAAAATAGCTTAGTTGATTGAAGAAGCAATATTAAATAACACTTTTGGGGGTGGGGTGGGAGGATTACTTGAAATGATAAGAGGAATTGGTTCAACAACCAGAGTTGTTGATTAGAATTTAGGAACAAGGTCTCTTTTGCCCAATCAAAAAGAAAAAAAAATACATTGACTTGACAAATAATAAACGAATGATCTTTATTTAGTATTTTAATAGATTCATCTGAAGGGTATGATGCATTAGTAAATGCTCCTTTTGAAATTGTCTTTTAAAAAGACCATGAATTAATTCAAGACTGTTTAATGACTTTCCAGAATCATTTATTTTCAAGCAGAGTTCTGCAATTTTTATGTTTGTTCAGGCATCCCTCACCAGAGAACCTCCCATGTATCCTGTGCAGCATTCTTCAGAGTAATGAAATATGAATAGAAATAATTTGTAAAAGTTTGGAAACTACTCCGTTGAGGCATTGGTGAGGAGTCTTAGTGCAGATTCCCAAACGGATTGTACTTTTATTTAAATACAATATTTGTTTTTCCATGTGGGAGATGTTCTAGTAAATGCTGTAAATTAATTGCAATTTTAAGAGGTGTGTTCCGTGAATCAACTAAAGATCTAGCCATCACAGGTGAGTTGATGCTTCTCATTTAATGAGTTGTGATTGTTCTCCACTAGTTTCATGTTTGGGAAGGGTGCAGAGGCTATGGGGGATGATCTGTCATTCATGGCAAGCAGCATGAAGCATACTTCCTGATGTCGTGAGGCAACTTGTATGAGATATCATTATGCAAATATCTAATTGGGCTGTTTCTGCCATAAAATTATGATGCAAATAACATTTTGACATCACCATGGTTTGCTAAGAGCTCTTGTGTTAGGATACCATTGATGAACATAAGAACATAACGTTTCAAATTATTGAAATATATTTAAAACCACACTAAACCACACTAGCTCTGATGATGTTACCTAGTTTGGGTAATGAAATGGCTGCAAGAAAACAAGCAAGCTCAGAGAGTACCAAGGACCCCCCCCCCCCAACCCTGAGCTACAAATATTCTCCTTTATTAAACCACACTGTGCATGATAAAGTCTCTTTAAGTGGAGCTCAGGAAAATATTGCAATCTGTCTTCCAGTTGTCCAGTGGAAACAGTGTGGTAAGCAAGTGTTTGATACAATGCAGAACATCTGCACTTTAGTTTCTTTTCTGTATTGTGTTTTAATTGTTTTACTGATTGTTCACTGCCCAGAGTCACTAGTTTGAGATGGGTAGTTATTCAAATGGAATAAATGAGATAAATAAAAATGAAATTTTGAGAGGGAATCTGAGTGGGAGCTTTATCATTTCTTTGAACCTGGCTCTCTTTTCTCTTTAGTTTTTGTTCCGGATCACTAAAAATTACACCTATGTTTTCTTTCTCACTCCAGTTTGATTTCACCTGAAGATAAAACTCATATTTGGTTGCTGAACAAAATGATCTATATAGCACTTAGCACTACATAAACGTTGGCATTGTAATTACAGAAGGAAACCTCACTTATAAACAACAGTTGACAAATTGGGACTAAAAAGTGGATTGCTAGATTTGATCGTATGATTTAGTTATCATTTGCATGCTATCCACCATGTCTGTCAGGGTTTATTTTTTGTTTATTTCTAAGTTGAGTTTTTCTTTATTATATTACATTTGAATACTGTATTCATACTTAGGAAATGGAGAAAATACTTGCAGTCAGTTTAAGTCACATTAATGCTTCAGTCGTTATAACAAGTTTGATAAATACTGTATGGTTGGTTGGGATATTTGAGGCTCAGCCAAGTGCAGACTCAATGTGATAAAAGGCAGGTGTAAAGCTAGATCCACTTCCATGTTTGCAATGATTTTCATTTAACATTCAATGATATTTTCACAGCAACGACATTAATGTGTAGAGATATTTTAATTTAGTTCCTGTGCCTCAATATTTATTCTGGAAAAGGAATATTTTCCTCTGCTTTCCTTGTAGTGAAGATTCATCAGTAAATGGCAGATTGAAAATGAGGTATGTTTGGGACCCAGCAAATTTTATACTCTTTAAAAATATTCTATCCTGCTCTAAAGACTTCAGTGGCAGAATATGGGAGCTAGATGGCTGTAAAATTGCTCAAATTCTTTGCATAAGGAAAGGTCTAGATCAGTGGTGGCGAACCTGTGGCATGCGTGCCAGAGGTGGCACTCAGAGCCCTCTCTGTGGGCACATGTGCCGTTGCCCCAGCCTTGCCTCCCCCCACAACCCCCTCCTCACCAGCAGCCCCCCTGGAGGAGAGTCGCCCCCGAGCGTGACCCACACGGAGCAGCGCAGCCAAGGACATGGCAGCCAGGCAGCGTAGACAAGACTCTGCCCTCACACCCCATCCCACACAGTTGATACTGTGGGGCGCGGGCAGAGGGCATGGCTGCCATGGTGCTGCTGGGCTGCCTGGGTGATCTGCGGCAGGCCCTGGAGGCGGTGAGTGGCCCTGCGGGCAGGTGGGGTGGGGGACAATGTGGGGCAGGGCAGGGGCGGGCCAGGGAGTGGAGCGGGGTGGGGCGGGGCCAGGTTTTGGGCACTCGGTCTCTAAAAGGTTCGCCATCACTGGTGTAGATTGTAGGCAAATACAGTGGTGGAGTCATAATTAGGGCATTTCATTTGACTATCATCATATCCAGTCCTCCATTTTTTTAATTCAACAACCACATATTTGTAGTTTCTGAGCATGATGAGTTGTGTTTGTGTGTGTGTGTGTACACATCATGCATGTACACACTGAATCCAGGCACCCTGGAAATGTATGTTAACTTTGTGAGATTAATGTATAATTCACTCTTCTACTGTTGTTGTTTTTTCAAGTGCATGCATTTTGTTGTCCAGGCCCAGAATGGACTTCCTGAAGCAGCATCCACACAGAGAACCTGTTGTTCACATATTTCAATCCCACCACTGGATGAAAGTTGATTTTGTCAAAAATATTCCTGAAATATTAACTGTGCTATCGAGTTAAGCCAGTCTTTATTATGTTTTTACATTTAAACTAGGTTGCAGTCACACTGTTGGAATTTGGAATTCTCCTCTTTCTCATAGCCCCCACCTTGCTTCCTTTCCTAGTTTCAAAAGAACATAGAGATGAAGAATGTGGACAGAGAAAGGTCTATAAGTAGACTTGAATTTTCTAACACATTTGGGAAGTATTTAATCTGGTTGAGAATATAATGCAGTTTTGGTGCTGGTGCTGGTAGAAGTAGTATTAAGTGCATAAGTTAATATAAAGGAATTTAGGTCTGTCTATTGTTTGCTTGATTACACCCAGGATGTTCAGTAATTAGTGGCTGAAAGGAAGGGACAGTTATTCAAGAAAATGCTAAAAAAAAAAAAAAGCACACTGAACTATTCTGTAGTTTGACAATGCAGCAGAAGGGCGGAGAGTTTAAAATGGGTTTCCCTTATTTAGCTTTTTAAAAAATTGCTCTTTAAAATTACTAGTTTAGCTCAAGCGAAGCGGATGTCAAGCCCTATGCATTGATTTTTTTACTCCTAAGAGAGTGCTGATCTATTCTCAGCCTTTAATTTTGCTTCCTTTCTGGCAAGTATGTCAAGTGATGTGCTATAATTAAGAAACAAGAGATGCCAAGCTTCATATTTCAGCATTGCACCCTAGATGGCATGATAAAGATTTTGATTTTCATCTCCCAAGATAATTCTGTATAATTGTTCCAGTGCACTATTGTAGATGTCTTCTACTGTTGTTTTAAAAGAAAGGCTTGTTTTCATCTCAAAACAACATAGCAAAGCACATGAAGAATAGTTGATCTATTGGAGAATGGGGAAGAAATAAAAGTCTCCAGTTTCTTCGATGGATACCTGATTATACTGGCATCCTTACACCAATACTGGCAATATAAGAATATATGAGTAGCATGGACTCTTTTGATCACGAGTGAAAATATTTCTGCTTATGTAGAAAGAAAAGTGTGAGAACTTTTGTTACACCATCTTCTAACCTCTGAGTAGTCAAATTAGGGTTAAAGTTTTATGTTGTAGTTTCGTCTGTGATCTTATATAATATTGATGCCATTCACATATTACTCAAACACACACTTCAGTTTGCTTTGGGATCTCTCTTTCTTTTATCCCCATATAACCCAGTGAAGTTGCTTTGGCTGAAAAACAACGACTAGCTTAGTGATGGCGAACCTTTTAGAGACCGAGTGCCCAAACTGCAACCCAAAACCCACTTATTTATCACAAAGTGCCAGGGCTGCATCAGCATTGTGGTGCCCTCAGGTGGGACGGGGGGGCATGGGCCACTGGGTGAGTGTGGCTGCAGTGGTCACGGTAGACTGGGTGAGTGTGGCTGGGGCCAGTCCCTCACCATCTCCGGGGCATCCCCGGGGGGCCAATGCGCTTGCTCGCTCACTTCCTGCCCTGTCGCTTCCAAACGCCACATGCCCGCAATTCTGGCGAACTCTGCTGGGGCAACGGTGTGTGTGCCCACAGAGAGGGCTCTGAGTGCCATAGGTTCTCCACCACTGGACTAGCTCAAAGTCCTCCAATATGTTTCCATGGTTGAGGGTGAGTTTTTCCAGTTGTGGTCCAATTTTAGCTGCATGAAGTTTTTAAACATATCATACAAGATTTCAGTGAGATTTTAGTATTCCTGAAATCTTACTAGGCTTCATGCGAGAGCACTGCAATCTTGTGACAATTGGCTTTAATTAAATTTCAAGCTTTTTGATCTGCTTAATTTTTTTAAAAAAATAATTAAACTATGTTTAATTTTGTAGAGTAGTCATTCATTTATGTAGCTTGCTACACTATGCTCTGCCAGGATTCAGAGTTATGTAACTATCTCTGTGAATTGGTGAGCTCATACAATTTGTTTTTCTTAATCAACAAGCCCTTATCTTATATAAATGCAGCTTTTTAATCTTTTCGTAATATTCCCCAAAGATGCTCCATAGGTTGTGTCAGCTGCTCAGTCAAAAAAATAAATTAAAAAAAAATGCGTACTCCCCTGGGGATGAATAAAGCAATGTTCTGGATTTCTTCCAAACTCTTGCTTAATGCCTCTTTTTAAATGCCATCAATAAACTGCAATTGCCAATTTATTATAATGATAACTACATCAAAGGAAATGCAATGAAACAATGGAAGAGGAAGGGTTGGGACATCTTCAAGCAAGCAAGAGTTGTATCCCAGGGTTTGACTTCACTGCTAAAATGAGGTGGGAGGAAGGAAGGTGTAAGTCTTGGGTGTCAAACTTGTAACATCACGTGACGTATCGTGACTTTTTTGCCATAGCCAGCAATCGGGTGGGTGCGGTTTCACTATGATGCATCTGGCCTGTGGGGCGGCAGTTTGATACTCCTGGTGTGACTCATTCTAGCTTAAGTAAATGGATTCATGGAGCTTGAATATTGAATATATTTGGAATGTGATGGTTCCATTTATCAAAACACAGATTTTGGTCAAAACATCTTTTAGGGGTTTGATTTTATTTGACTTGAAATTATGCCAATACATTATTTTTGTCAAATCTGCTATCAAAGGGATTACACTAATTGGGTGTTGTAGCAATATACTGTTTGTCACACTCTACAATTGTCCCGTAAGACTTCGATGTGATGCCTGAATGCCTATGGCTTTCTATTAGCATCAGTAAAACCACAAGCAGGCGGAAAATACGTTAGCTTTATTCTCCCTTGTGGATGGCTTGGTGATCCAAAATGGAAACCGACCAACCTTAGAAAGGTTTAAATGTTTCCCTGTCCGGTTGTGACTGGCTCAAGGGGAAATGCTCATCTCCAATTCTCAAACAAGGGGGCCTGTGTTGTCTGAGAGACGTTTCTGTCATCATGTGGCCAGCATGAAAATACTGAATGCAGTAACCTTCCCACTGAAGTAGTACCTATCTATCTACTTGCATTTGCATGCTTTCAAACTGCTATTTGGCAGGAGCTGGGGCGAGTAACAGGAGGTCACCCCATCGCACAGCTCTTGGGTCTCAAACCCCGGGCTGTCGGCTTTCCAGCTGACAAGCTCTCAGCATTTTAACCTCTGAGCCATCATGCCCCATTGGCTAGCCTTATCAGTGGGCAAATCAGTGGCTGTTAAGCAGGGACTATTGCTCTAATAATCTAGTAATCTCTCCTAGGACCCCTGAGCTAGCCTACTGCCTTTAGGAGTTGGGTTTTGTATATAAGAGAGGAAAAAAATCTCCCATTGGCTGCACATTGTTTTTGGCCAACACTCCATGAAGAATTATATCTGGGCAGAAATTCATAATCTAAAGTGATTATTGATTAGATTAAAAGTTTCATCATTCTTAGGACTGAGTCCTCAGACATGGCTAGCCAGTCCCTATTCTATTGGGTTTAAAGGTTTTTTTTTACTGGGAATTGAATTTACAGATGTTCACACTTCAGACAATTACATATAAAGTATATTAGATTCACATCCTGGCCAAATCTTGGTGCTCAGTGGTTGGCAGAAAAGGTTATACAGAAACTATCTAAATGGACTTCCAGTTTGATGTTGCAGCATAACGGGCGCAGGAAGATGGGGCTTCATCTTCCACATTTGATTTTGCCCCGCTGGGGACCCTAAAAAGGGTCAAAAGTCACCCCGAAGAGGTGATGGAGAAGGAGGGGACCCTCGTTGATCATGGGAGGGCAGCAGCCCTTCTCTTTGATCTGAGGAAGCCCTCCAAACCAGTGGGGGAAAGACTGGCTACATTCGTGTGGCCAGTCAGAAGCTGCTGACAACTGAAGAAAATAAGCATTAACCAGCAACTTTCAAGCAATGTGGATGGAACTGGGTGACACCCTATCCTCTCTTTATGTCTTTAAGACTTTTTCCTGGGAAAAAACCACCCAAAGCAAAGAATCCTCCCTGATGAGAGAAGGAAGGGGAATTTCCACCCCATTCCTTCAGAAAAAGAAAAGTGGGGGAAAACAGAGATTAATTTGGAATCAATACACATATATAACTTTGAAATTTGGGGACTAAAAGTGATTTTGAGATTATTATTTTTTTTAAAAGAGACTTAAAAAGCTTGTAATGTAAGTTTGGATGTAAAAAGCTGGAAGACGGCATCAACAAAAACTAGCAGCGAACTACAGCACTACAATTTATTATGCCTAAAGAAAACTTGGCTGGAAGTCCAGACTCAGATAAGACTCTTGTTGTTTTCAGAAACTTTCACTTTTGAAGACTGCAGCTGGGAAAAGAGGAAAAAAACCACACCTCTTGGGCCGCTTATTTGTGTGGCGGAGACAATAAACTATTTTGAAAGTGGCCTGCCTGGACTATGAATATAAATACTAACTGACTTTTAAAGCTGTGTCATGGAGCTATTTCCCTATAGAAGAAACATGCACTATTGATTGAGATGATGGAATACTTTGGATTATAAACCTTTGACTGATGAATAATTTTTAATTGCTCTTTTCTCTCTGGACAGAAAGGATATATTTTTCATTGGATAGAAAAATTTGAAAAATTCGAACTTTATATTTGCTGAGGGGAGACTTAAGGACGGACTGATAGGCCGGCTGGATAATTTGGAGTTTAAATGACAATTGACTGAAAGTTTTTAAATCCCCAAATAGATTGGACTATAAAGACTATATACAAAAACAGAATGGGTCTTCCATACTTAGCTTCAAATAGTAAAAAACTGTCCTAACACCTGTCCCCAAAGTCCCCAGCTTGACATATCAACAAGAAAATGTTGATGAATTTCAGAAAGAAATTCTTTCTATGTTAAAATCAATACAATTGTCTTTGCTCATGATGAGACTAAAAATAACACAAAGGAGATAAAAGAACAATTCTTTAATCTAAATCTACAAATTCAGAAAATGACTACATAGAAGGAACTAGCAACCCAGAAAATAGAAGGAAAATCAGAGGAAGCAGATCCAAAGATGGAGGACCTAAAGAAAGGAACTAATAGACAGACTCAGGCAAATGAAGAATTAGAAAACGTAGTGATATCGGAAATGGAAAAGGTATCTTACCTGTCAAGATCCCAGAACACACTTGAGGATAAGAAGAGCTGATTGAATGGAAGATAGAGAATTGTGGGAAATTGGAGGAGGGAGGCTGTTTAATTAATATCAAAGGGCTGAGCGTCCTTCCAAAAATTCTTTAATCAAATTGTCTTTCTTATTCCAAACAATATATACAAAAATAGAGGAAGAATTACTTGATGATTCAAATGCATTGACTTGGAAAGTTAGTTGGCAAAGGAAGAAAGCTAGAGTAAGACTGAAGAAAATAGAGGTTTTGACCCATTAGATGGGATATTATACTATTAATCAGATGTTTAAACATGGCTGAGAATAGATAATTGTTAGAAATAGAAGTATTATTATAACTAGAAAGATAGGATTTGTAACTAGAATATTATATTTTGGTATGAGAAGCAAAATATGAAAATGCTAAGAGGGTTTGAATAAGGGAAGCTTTTGATTACCCAAACATAACTTATTATGAGAAATTATAAGCGATAGAGACATTTTGAACATTGATGGGAAATTAAAATTGTAAAAAAGCAGAAAAAACAGGAGATTAATTAAACAAATGGATATTAAATGCAAATGCAATTAAGATATATTTTGGTTAGAAAAGATATTTTAAACCAACATTATTGATATTATTAGAAAAATATAAAAAGATGTTGATATTCAATTGCATATGTATTAACAACAATAAGAATTGTATTTGCCTAGTGTGGGAAATAAGAAGCAGAGAAGAAGCATTGGATGGTGTAATATTGGGCCTAGATTGAAGAAGATAATATGTACCATTGAATTACTAATGGACCCATGACGACACATTGTTTATTAAGTACTTATGATTGTAAAACTAGAAAATTAATAAAATATTTATATAAAAAAAGAAACTAAATGGTATATACAATTGTACATACAAATACTCTAGGACAGGAATACAGTATGTTTCAGCGCACCAAGGAGTTGTGTGGGATGCCAAGGCACTCGCTGCAGATGTAGATGGACCTACTTTTTGTTTTTATTTTTTATTTGTTTTTATTATCTTTGCAAACCTACTGCCTTTTCTTTGAACAGTAGAATCTTTTTCTTAGGATTACAGCTCCCTCTACTGCTAAAGAAAAATATACGACACTTTTTAACAGATAGAAGAACAAAGGGGGACAAAGTGATCCATCCCTCCGTTAATCTCAGAGACGCTCTGAAAGCGAAATGGGTGGTCTTTAAATTTGACAAATAAAAATAAGTAAAATTTCAGAACTCTTGGGGAATTTGTAAGGGCAAAAGAGACACCCTAAACTTCTGCAGATATGCCTGTAAATGCTCCAAAATTTTGGGGAAAATATCAGCCCTATTGGGTGGGAAGGGATAGCGAGGCAATAGTTCCCATCCTGGGCACCATCGTGATGTGTAGTATGCAACTCTCAGAATTCCCCAAGCAGCATGGAATTTGCGAAGCATTCCACATACCTGGAATTGGTTAAGATTGGGAAAGAATGTTTTAAGAAATATAATAGGAGTTTTAAATTGTGATAATTTTAGATATTGTTGAACTTGGTGCCAGGTTAATGAAAAAAAACCAGCCCCTTCCTTTCTTTCTCATCAGTTGTAATGCAGTTCCAGACTTGCCTATATATTCAGTGTCTATGGCAATGTATTAATTAATGTCCAGTTCCAGGAAGAGAAATGCATATTATCTAATCTGAGTGTGTACTTAAATTATGTTAGTTGTAATATCTGGGTATCCTACTATTCAAAATGTATTATTTTGCTGCAAAAATCTGAAGAGAGAGATTGGCCCAACAATTGCAAGATGCAAATTATGTTGTGCATTGTTCATTCCATTCAGATGGAAATAACCAATGGCAGGCTTTAATAATATGTAGAACGAATTATGTTACGGAGCCACTTCACACATGTTCTTCCATCAGAAACACTTTTCACATAGATAAGGATAAACTTTTACTTGTAATACTGGTAAATCTTGGACCACGCCCTATGCTTCAATATATAGCTGCAAACACTCACTCACACACACATACACACACACACACACACACATACACACACACCATACACGCACACAAATACACACACCTACAGAAAGAGAAAGGGGGGACCTTCTATAGTTGGAACTAGAATTAGATTTATGCATCTGTGAAACTGATTGATCTACTCGTTGTTTGAAGAAGAGAAAAATCCTTTTCAAAGTTATTATGTTGTGTATCGGATAGCACCTTAAAGAAATAGAAATACCACATGTAAGGTCATCTTTTAAAATGCTGAAAGATGACATCATCTGTTGGCTATACATCTCAGAAAAAGGTCTCCTGCTCCTATACACAATGGGGGGGGGAGAATACTGCAAAATCACTCATCTTAAAATATGATCTAACATTGTTAGGCAATATTATTATGCCATTGCTCTTTATTTAAAAAAAACCCACGGGTGCCATTTTCTTTTCTTGAAATATGAGAAGTGGTTAGAATTACAGCACTAATAAAGAACCTTAAGAGTATTCTGGCACCTTTTTTTAGCAATCAACTTTTAGAGCTTTGCAGGAAGCAAAACATCTTTTTCCATTCCAACCGTTGAGTTGGACCCCAAGAATCTGGGAACAAAAAAACAATTCAACAGAAGCTGTTGGTTATTGATTCCACTCATCACATAATGGAGAATAGAGTTTCTGAGCACTTACAAGCAGATTATCAGCACAAGAGGCTATGGGGGTGGATTGGAAAGACAAGTCTTCCTTGTTTTACTAGTCAGAACTTCGCTGGAGGAGTGCCAACGAACTTTTTTGCTACCAGCCAATTTTTATAACAAATCCTACAAAATTCCAATAAATATATACAACAGTATTTTTCTAATTAATAGGCATCTTTTTATGTCCTGATTATCTGGACTAGGATAATTTTTCATCAGTGTTGTATCTAGAGAAATGATTATGGGGATGTGCAAATTAAAACTGTACAGGGCTATTTAGCAAAGCAGGTGATTCCAGGACAACTCATCCTTGGCAACTTGCCGTGGCCAACTCACTGCAGCCAACTTGCCATGGCCAACTCATCGTGGCCAACTCACCATGAGACAACTCACCATGGCCAACTCTCCATTGGACAACTTGCCGTGGGACAAGAGTTACACTAATATTGAAGAAACAGTGAAATAGAATCATTAAAGAAAGGATGCCTAAAGGAGGGGCAAAATGAAATGTGAGCAGCAAAAAATAAAATATGTTTAAATTATTTTAAATAATTAAATTGAATTATTGAACTGTCCTCCGGCCAGTTGTCCCACGGCGAGTTGTCCCATTCCAAAAGCAGTAACCAATGTGAATAATACAACCAAGGTTTCTTCCGGCTGTGTGAAATTAGTGACTGAAAAATTGCTAATTGCCTCATAGTGAAAAAAAGTGTGTGTGTCTTGTGTGTGCATGTTTGTGTGTGATTTTATTCCTTCTGATGATCACATTTCTTCTGCCATTACACTGAGTAACAAACATAAAGTAGCTGTTGGGTTATTGCTGAATTTTGCTATAAAGTTAGAATGGTGTGGAGAACACTTGGGCAATACCTGCGGTTGACACCTTGATGTTGAACTTTGAGAAATTTGGATTTGTTCACAAGAATATTTGAAGCTTACAACTTGTTTGGATTAACTAAGGGTGAGGCTCCCTTCTGATCTTTTCACACTGAGATTACAGCATTACCACTTGAAAGCTCCTACAGTATATTACAGAATGTATGTACAATTTGCATTGGAATGTAAATGCTAAAGAATTACAAAAGTTTGGTCAAAATAAATCTATATCTAAAAAGCTACTTTTGATTTAATTTGGAAACTATTGATGGACAGTTTTGTGCATGGATGTCTGCCAGCTCTAAGGTTCAAATTTATTTTAGCCCTGAAATGCTGCCTAATCCTACCCATGAGATTCCATAGAATGTATTGAGACTTATTTCTGGCGAGGTTTACACTGTAACTCTACAGTCCCAGATATAGGTATTATGGCTGCTGTCTCCCACTCTGGTGTTCTTCAGATGTGTTGAGACTACAACTTCCAATCTTCTAATGCTGGTTGACAGTTTGGGAAACTTTTGTTCCAATATACCTGGAAGGAGCTAGCTTGTCCTAGGAAATTAGTCCCATAGAATATAGTGGTTCAACATAATTGTCTGCCTTAACTGCAGAGCAAACCTGCTAAAATTCTATTGACAAAGAGGCAGGGGACACTATTAACAGCAAATGCATATACTTGCCTTGGAAACTCTTGAAGGTTCATAGGAAGAGGAAAGTGATAATGGTTGTGTTCACAGTGCATTCTTAACTAGATCTGTTAAAAACTAGCCCTACATTTGCATAACTTGATCTATTCATGGTTTAGCAGGCAGTAGGCATCCAGATCATTTAGTTCATCGTATGAAGCCAATAAAATGAGTTATTCAGAACTCAAAATAAGTGTAGCATGAGAACTGAACAGATGATGTGGCGATGATGGTGATAATATAATAATCTTAAAGCTCATGCATGAGGGTATGCCTTCATTTTTAATCCTACCACACCCTCAGGGTGAATGCGCTGAGATAGACTGGACTGGAGTCAACAGTTAGATCCAAGGTTGAGAATGGGATGGAATGGAATAGAATGGGATGGGATGGGATGGGATGGGATGGGATGGGATGGAATAGAATAGAATAGAATAGAATAGAATAGAATAGAATAGAATGGAATGGAAGCTGGAAGGGACCTTGGAGGTCTTCTAGCCTAGCCCCCTGCTCATTTGAGTTTCACTATGGATGTATGAATAAGAAAAAAAGCTTAAAAATAAGTGAGCTTCTTTAATAAAAACATCAAGAACTGAACAAGGATGATGATGTGGTTCACTAAATGAACTGGCTCTCTCCCAATCTGCCTGTTCAGGGCGTTTCCATTCTTTTGTGTCCCCACGTCTTCCTGCTATTAGACACAAACACCAGCTGTTACGGCAAGAGGGACCTAGCAATTGGCACTATGGAAAATGTCCTTAACAACATTACAAACTACTCAGTGGGGGATTCAGACTGCTTCCCATAAAAATCAAAAGCTATGCCTAGTAATACCCACAGTTGATTTGGATTGGAACCTATAGGAAAGAGCCACCCCATGAGATGATTATGATAGGCTCTATTTTTTTTAAAAAAAAGCAGCATTTAATACAGCAAAAGTAGAGAAATCTTTCAGGAAAGTTGTCAGCTGTGAACATTTTTTTTTTAAAAAAAAAAATCTGTTGGCTGATTAATGAAGGCATTGCTTCAGATTGTGTTTACGGTATCTGTACAGAAATATTGAGAATTCAAACAGTGCACAAACCGAAGCATCCCTGTAAATCAAGCAATCCAACTAGACAGTTAAACATTATAACCATATTTGTAAAGGCTGTAGAATGGCTTATGTGTGCCATACAGACTGATGGGGAAACTTCTGGCTTGCCTTCCAAATGCTATATTTTATCAAGTGAAGTAGATTAGCATTAGGAGGGGGGGGGATATTGGATTCCCAAGAAAAGCAGATGCATCAGAAGAGAAGCTGAGGTTATAACAAAAGGCCCGTGTCATTGAAACAGTTTAGCAAAAACATATCCTTTAAAGTTGTTTAAGTAATTACTAATTTCTTTAAAAAAAAACAACCCAAAGGCATATTTGATGTATTTTGAGAAAGAAATGTTTTGATTTTACTTTCTTAGTTTTCAAGCAAATAGTTCACAGTCACATAATTTTCATTTTTTTATACAAAGATAATGTTCTGAGTGCTTGAGAGATTCTTAATGGGAGGTTAGAGCAGTTTATAAGGTACATGAGAAGCTGTAGGTGGAGGATCTGTTCTGCCAGTGGCTTTTGTTGGGCAGATGACCAGCATTATCATTCTCTGCATATGTTGATTCAGGGCCCAGAATGCATTTCAACACCTTGTGCATTAGAAAATGCATTTCAGAATGCATTTCATTCAGAATGCATTTCAACACCTTGTGCATTAGAAAAGTTTTGGAGACCTAAGCATGTAGGTCTCCAATTAACCAGTGGAACAACCTGCCTCCAGAAGCGGTGAATGCTTCAACACTGGAAGTTTTTAAGAAGAGACTGGACAGCCATTTGTCTGAAATGGTATAGGGTTGCCTGCCTGAGCAGGGGGTTGGACTAGATGACCTCCAAGGTCCCTTCCAACATCATCATCATCATCATCATCATCATCATCATCATCATCATCATTAATGAATTCAGGTGGTTTCGCTACCAGAAAAGCGTGCATAGAATAGTTACATTGAAATGACATCGGAAATGCAAGATAAAATGCTGTTTTCTTGCAACAAACTATCATTATATCATATCGCAAGAGCTATGGTAGCACAGTGATTAGAATGCAGTATTGCAGGCTAATTCTGCTGACTGCCGGCTGCTAGCAGTTTGATTCTCACCTGCTCAAGGTTGACTCAGCCTTCCATCATTTCGAGGTAGGGAAAATGAGGGCACAGATTGTTGGGGGCAATAGCTGACTCTGTAAACTGCTGAGAGAGGGCTGTAGAGCCCTCTGAAGCGGTATATAAGTCTAAATGCTAGTGCTAGTGCTATTTGGGAGAATGAATATGTTTCCCATGTGCTGTTCTCTTTCAGAGTAATCATAGAAAAGTAAGAAGTAGTAACAAATAAAGCTTGAGATAAAAAAAAAATAACAACTCTATCTAATTTACACTAATACTGCTCACCATATCTTGCTTACCTTACAAATCATCCTTGCTTCTATCACAGAATTACACCACTTCACATATTATCCTTTGTTCTTAGAGTTCTCCTCTTTTTCTTTTCCAGGGTCTTATCAAATCCATCCAACCACTAATTCTTGGTCTTCCTTCATATATTTATTTTGCTATTCAGACCTCATTTATTCTTCTTGTATAATAAAATAACTTCAAATCATTTTATGTTATTTATTAAGGTTTTTTTACATGATATTTATTAATTGATAAGGCAGCAAACATACATAATACTCTTTCCTCCTATCATTTTCCACACAACAGTTGGAGACTAGAACTCACAGTCTCCTTATTTCTAGCCAGCACTTTGACCACTATACCAAACTGGCAGTTCTTCCATTGTATTCTGTCTTGTATTCGGTCCATGTCTTTTATTACATAATAAATTATTCCCACTGCATTCAACTTAATTTTACTTTCTACTAATATACCAAGTTCTATGTCAGAGACATGCACAGCTATTTTAGAATCTTTTGACAAACATTCTTTGCAACAAATTCCACTCTGTTTTTCGCACCTTCATTTGCATACTTTAAAATTTCCCCATTTTTCCACTTCAGTAAATATTCTTATAGAAAGTTATCTCTTGCTCTAGCTTTTGATCATTTTTGTAAAATATGGGCTAGCTTTTCCACTGTATTTCATATAATTTACAATTATTCGCTCCAGTTTCCCTGTGAATCACAACTACCTTGCTCTTTAATGTCTTAATTTTCAGATTGATGTTCCTTGTTGCAGCATGCAATTCACCTAATATTTGTTGCAAATGATTCAGGCTCTCAGACAATAACATATCATCTACATACAGAAGTGTGTGCACATTCATATCCACAACTAACAGATCTCTAATATAACAGACATATGTTTACCAATAAATACATTACACAACAAAGTGGCTATCACATTCTTTTCTTAACACCCTGTTGAATTGTTTGGCCATTTGCTAAGCATTCCATTAAATAACCTTCATACATTTCTCAATGACTTGCTTAAAAGCAAAACTCTGTTCCTTGTTGATCTATGGTTGCACTGCACTTCCCAAATTTGCTGATTTTCATCTCTCTTACTTTTTCACAGGACAAGTTGCCTGTATTTCTCGGGTACAGAGTCAAAATAAAACAGTTAATATGTGCAAAAATTCTGCTAGTCAACACTCCTTTGCCATGAATAACAGTTTCCAAACATTTTCAGTAGCCAGCTAAGTGTACATTATTACTTTTGGATTTTTCCATATTCTTCTTTGCACAATTTTTTCCAGTTTTCTGAGAAAATTCCTAGATCTTTTCGCATGTGATGCATGCTTGAGATCTGCCATAGATTTTCAATAATATTCAAGTCTAAGGACTGTCAAGGAACTTTTCTCTTCCTTTCCCAGAAGCACTTTATAACTGTTGTGCAAGTGTGTTTTAAATAGCTTATTGAAGTATCCAAACTCTTCAGCTTCAGTTTTGTGGGACATTCACTTCTGGGATGTGTTGACATTTAGTTGAATCCATTTTTCATTTCACAAAGACTATATTTTCAATGTCAGTGGCTCTCTCTCTCTCTCTCTCTCTCTCTCTCTCTCTCTCTCTCTCTCTCTCTCTCACACACACACACACACACACACACACACACAGAGCTATACTTTATTCCAAAACATTTCAGGGTTATTAAAGGTTCTTTTTTTTAACATACTTCAGACAATGGCTGATGAGATTAAAAAGAAAAGAGATTGCTTCCTAACAATTCTTCAATGCAGAACATTGTTTTATAAGCCACTCTGTACTGTGGACAATTACTACATAGATCATTTGCAGTAGGTTCTGTTTTGAAGAACTGATGATCAGGCTCTTCTAGCAAAGATTTTTCTTCGTTTTCCCAGGACACGCATTGACTTCAACAGTTCCATGTAAAGTCCTTCTCTTAACAGTGTTTCTCACTGTCGAATTTACCAGCTGAAAACAATTCTTTATAAATTTCCTCCCTTTGAAAGAATGAATTATCTTCATTTTCAAATGCTCAGACAGCTGCTTAGAGCAGCCTGCTCGTTTGTTGAAAGCAGATAAAACAAGAGTCACAATCAGAGAGGTTAGAAGGCTGGACCAGCTGTGGAGGTGCAGTAGTTAGAATGCAGTATCGCATATTAACTCGGCTCAGATTGTCAGGCATTTGATTCCTTTGATCCTGACCAGTTCAAGGTTGACTCAGCCTTCCATCCTTCCAAGGTCAGTAAAATGAGGACCCAGATTGTTGGGGGCAATAGGCTGACTCTGTAAACCACTTAAGAGAGGGCTGTGAAGCACTGTGAAGCAGTATATAAATCTAAGTGCTATCACTATTACAGTATTTGTTCCCCGGTAGAATTGTCTTTGCACCATATAAAGTTTGTATCAGCTTCAATTTACTTAGGAGTCATTGAAATATAATGTTTAGCTATGGACACCTAAACTTTTGTATCCAACTGTTTTCATTGCCATTTTCTATATTAGTATATTAATACATGCTGAGTTTATTTTTGATCTGTGCTTCTCACCAAATATTTAACAAAAGACGTTATTTCTGTAGAATGAACACTTTTCAAGTATAAAACAGCAGGGTTGATTTGATAGTCATTACCTGCTACTTGACATTATTGAGGCAAATAGGAAATATATTAAGCTTGTTCAGACTGAATTGGTCCATTCATCCCTCTAGCTATATTGACTAAACTGGGATGGTTCTTAAAACCTTCATCTGTCTTATAGATCAGACTGGCCATATCTGAAGTTCATTCTTTGTTTACTCAATTTATATGCTACAAAATCTATATTGATTCATCGGGCCCTCTTTTTGGCATTTACATCAGATCCTACTTCTGGCAACCTGCTATTTTAATATATATAGGAAAGGTAAATAACCTCTTCAGCCTGCAAACACTGGGTTTTGAGAACAGTTGATCAATGCAGTCACCAGTTGGCCACATCTGGGGTCTCTCCAGTGGTGGGATTCAGCCAGTTCGTACCAGTTGGGTAACCGGTAGCTAATCTTTTGTTGCCCAGACCCAGAATGGACTTCAGGAAGTGGCATCACACAGAGAACCAGTTGTTCACATATTTGAATCCCATCACTTGGTCTCTCTATTCATAAAGTGGCCTTCATGGAGGACATAGTTAATGTCTGTACAAAGTTCCCTACATAGTATTTCATGGCCAAACATGAGTGGAACAAGGATAAAAAAAATGTTAGGACAAATGTCACAATATGCAAGAAGAAAATAGCAATAATATATGAAAAATAAAATAAAAAATGAACACCAATAAAGACATTATAGCAAGACACCAATATTTTGCTTATACTACTATACAACGTAAAACTTTTTTTAAAGAAAGACTAATTAAAATGTTATGTATGTATGTACGTATGTATGTATGTATGTATTCAAAGTGTCCTAAGGATACCTAACCTTAACATTTCAACACTTTCCATGCCCATCATGCATCATTTTTACTTTTGAAAGAAAGGGCGTATTTTGAGCCTTGAGGCATTGCTAGAATTAAAAATGGCATTGGTCCCTGGCTCCTTATTTTGCCAGCATGTCACCTTCCCATTTTTTAAATTATCTTTAATATCAAAAGTCAGATGAAGTCAGAATCTGGTGGTTCCCAAGGAAAGTCTCTACTGGTGTAATGTGCCCATAAGGAGGATGTGGGAGACTTCTGGTTTAAAGGATCAATCTTGATGTATATTAACTGGCTCCGATAAGCTCCAGCAGCTGAATATTTGACATTGGAACTTTGTTTTCCATAGCTCAGGAAATATTTTTGCACAGAGCCTTTGAAAATATGAAGCAGATGCCTTCCTATCCTTTTTTGAGCTTCTTTCCCCAAAACATAAACTCATTCAGGCACCTGCAATTTAAAACTCTATTAAAAGAAGGAAAACTAGTTCAGTGTGTCTGTGTTTACCTTTTACTAAGACTGTTCCCCCAGCATGTGACAAGCCTGTAATAAATTTACCAGATTGTCAAAAACTGTCTCACTGTGCTGAAAGCCAGCCAGTATGGGAAAGATTTATCTCGCTGCCTAAGGGAAAACCAATGAATTGGAACCATTGTTTTTTTTAACTTGTATCTAAAATTGAAGAACCATATTTCCCGTGAATTCCAAGCTTATCTTTAGCCCTTGTTAAATTTGATTTTCCAGTTTGCTTAATTTATTTTCCTCGGTATTAATTGAGTACAGCAGGAATGTAAGGTGCAGTTAATATAAAGAATTGTTTGTTGACTTTGGCAATTTGGAAATGATTTATAGATTTAATATTGGGTTTGTTCATCTTATGTCTTGAAGCACTATACAGACACACACCTGCTTTATCTATATTATGTTTCTGGCTTCTGAAATTGCTACATTTAAGACATAGTTATGCGAGGCAGGCAGTTTTCAAGCAATATAATTAATTTAGAATCTAGCCATCGGGACATGTCAGTTTTGACAACTTCGTATGTCGCAGTCAGAAGCTGATGATTTAAGTCAGAGGTCTCCAACTTTTCTCGGTTGGCGGACTGGAGGGAAAGCGAGGGGAAAGCAGTTTACGCGCCCGGACATGCACGCACACAAACGGGGCCATGACCATGTATGATGCAAATGGGGTGGTCCTTGTGCCCGCGTGACACTCTCTAGCACTGCCCCTTTTTTGCCACATGGGTGCTAGCACCGCCCCATTTTCACCACACGGTACCTCATTTTCTCCATGTGGTGCCCCATTTTCACCACGTAGCACTAGTGTAAGTGGGGTGTGTGCGCACTGGCCAGCCTGTTCTGCGGCCCACTGGCCAGCAGGCCACAGCCCAGTAGTGGACCGCTGCCCACAGGTTGGGGACCCCTGATTTAAGTAATCTCACTAGTTGTTAAAATCAGAGTGAGAAATGCAATAGGAATACTCGGTAAATATCATGATGATTTTAATGGTCTTTGTATCAATCTTGAAGCTTCACTAATTTTTCAATGCTTCAAACACTAATTCTACATAAAATTTCACATAATAAAAAATTGGTTAAGAAAGTTCCCAAGGATGAAATAAATTTCTGGAAGCCCCTCCAAGGAATATAGTTTCACAGGGACGTAGGTTTCCTTAATAACAAAGCTAATATTTGTGGTCATTAAATGAGTACTACTTATAGTGTGGAACTAAGGGCAGCTCCATGTGTGATGTCCACCACATTCATGGGTAGCTCTGCACCCATATGGTAGTTTAGCTAGTTTAATTCTGACTCAAGTGCAGCTTTCCCATACAAGCATTAGAGCTCTGTTGATGAGCGTGTGTAGAGAGATTCTTTTCCTGCTGACGTAAAATTTTCTTTATTTTGCCTTACCATCCCTTTTCTCCCTGCAGAAATTTTGCCCTACCATCATGCCATTTTAAATTGAGCACATGGATGGGTTGGTAACTTCCCTGAATTCAGTTACTTTCCATAACATTGACCATGGTTACAGAGATGGAAAACGGTTCAATACTACTATTTGTCTCCTTCTGTTGCTCAGCTGGGAGGGTGCATTGATTGCCTCATGTGGTGTTTGTTATATTCTGAGATTGGCAGTGATGAAGATGATCATAGGTTGGATTAAAACTGACTCTGGGAATTAGAGAGTATACTCAGATTCTATATCTCACAGTTATGAAAAGCAAAGTATCTCACATTTGTTACTGGGTTGTCCTATCAGTTTCAGTTCTACAAAACTGCTTTTGTAGGCTGGCATCATTCTGTTGTGTTAGAAGACAATTTCCATAATTGGAAAGAGGTAGTCTTGAAGAATTAAGATTCTGGTCCCAATGAATACAGAGTTGAGGCACTGGTGGGATTCAGCCAGTTCGCACCAGTTCGGCAGAACCAGTAGCTAATTTTTTGTTGCCCAGGCCCAGAATGGACTTCTGGAAGTGGCATCCTCACAGAACAACTGGTTGTTCACATATTTGAATCCCACCACTGAGTTGAAGTCAATGTAGCCCAAAGGCCAGCAACCTATAAGTCACAGGAGATCTCTGAAAATGCACCACTGAAGTAGAGTGACAGACAATTGAATTTCAGTAATAGGAACCTATAAATACCAAATCCAGGGAAAGTGTTCCTCAAAATATAAACCTCTTTTCTATGAATTTTAATCATACAACATATCAAGCAACATAGTATGTTGTCTGTGCATGGTAAAGAAAAATACAGAGGATTTACCTGAGATATGCTGTATATATTTTTTTGTTTTGTTTTAGATTTGTCTTCAAATCTGTCAAAGCAAAATGACACGACTGAATCTTTGCATTTATGGTAGAGACTGAACCTTAGTTTGAAGCATACCTTGTAATTCTACTGAGATGTGATTTGCTGGGGAATATAATTGATGAGCCATTAGATTCAAAATTTAGTATTTGATGTGCATTTTTTTAATATTAAATCTCAGTCCATTGGCAGAATAATGGGGTATAAATTTACATGGGTATTCATTGTGATGTTGCAATGGAAACTACTCCATGTGCAATGACATTGCACAAAAGGTGGACATACTTTGTTACCAGGGTGAAACTTCTAGATTGAGCACATGCCTCTGTGTATGCATTCTTTTAAAAGTTAATATAAATCCTGTGTTGATTTATCACATGGTCCTGGGAAAAATGATTCATTTTTCATTCATTTCATGTCAACATAGAGCTCACAGCTCTTTAATTTTTCATCAGATCTTGATCATCATTAATGGACACAGGAAATCTAAGCCACACCCAGAGAACTGTCATGTAACAATAAATGTCTCAGCTTACTTCACATTGAGAGTATATCTTCATTTTATTTTTGTTACAGGGATGTTTAGTGTGTGTGTGTGCGTATGTTCAGTATTCTCACTTTCCAAGGTCTACTTTGAGGAGTTTGTAAAACATTGATATCATGAATTCCATTGGTTCAATTTGAATTTGTGATCATGGTCATTTTTCTGTTTTCTTAAGAACATTTAATAATGGTTTCATGCTTTTTTATGAGTGAAAGCCAGCAAAATCCGGATTTGTCTTCCTTTTCCTCCTCATTGCTTCTAGGGGGACTACAAGGGCAGGGAAGTAAGCATTCTATCAATGGCATCATTGGCTATTCTAACAAAATGGTTTCTCTGTCTTGTTTCTTTTAGGGAGCTCCTGTTATCTGTAGCTTTGGGTCAAGTCTTATCCCTGCTGATCTGTGGTATAAGCCTAACCAGCAAGTATTTGTCAGATGATTTTCATGCCAACACTCCTGTCTTTCAAAGCTTTCTGAACTACATTCTCCTATTTTTGGTCTACACCACAACATTAGCTGTTAGACAAGGTAAGTGGTGCTTGCTGCATGTAGGTGGGCTATTATACTAATTCCTGCAATTGTACATGGCCTCATTTTTTCTTTTATGCCAATTTTGGTTTTGTCATATAACAAATCATTCTATAATATAAACTAGAGTTGAGTTTAAAGGCAGTAAAATGATATGCTCTTTCAGACAGGAATAGGTTAATAATTACCAAGGTACAAAATCACCTTTACATGTTTTGCTGGCATAAAATGCTCTCACAAGAAGAGACTTTTGATGAATATAATTCTTATAAGAAATTCTTATGATTTTTGAGAGCTAATAGATGAGTTTGTAGTTTATCTAAAGGATAAATAAATAAATAAATAAATAAATAAATAAATAAATACATACATACATACATACATACATACATACATACATACATACATACATACATTGGTGATTGCTCAGGAGGTCTAGAATGATACCTGAAATGATGAGATGGATTTCTTTGATTTCCTGATAAATAAGGGCAATATTTTCATTTGGACTGTAATGTGAATAAATAGAATTCTATGTGCATGGACTTTCCGCTTTCCCAACATTCTTGATGGTCTGAGAAGCATCCAGTGTGACATGGGAGCTGCAACCAGGAGGTGAGAAACAATGGAATTGGGAGGGGATTCTATTTATGGTGAACTTCCTCAAGGCAAGCCAGGCTTTCATCTTCAGATACTGGAATCAAGCTCTTTGCCAATGAGATGCACTTGTATATCTCTCTCTCTCATCTCTCTCTCTCTCTCTCTTTCTCTCATCCATCTCTCATCTCTGTCATCTATCTATCTATCTATCTATCTATCTATCTATCTATCTATCTATCTATCTATCTATCTATCTATCTATCTATCTATCTATCTATCATGTCTGTCTATCTGTCTGTCTGTCTCTCTTTCTCTCTCTCTTTAATGTGTTTTCTGTCTCTTAGAGAAATCTAAATATTTTTCTATCCACTATGATTTAGCATTATATCACTGTGGCTTTGTAATATTATCACAGAATTACTTGATATTAATCCACATAGCTTCTGTAGTCTTCATTGCCATATTTCATACTACCATTGAGTGTCCCACAGCCCTTAAAAGCACCTTCTCAGATATGAAGAGCAGAAAGTAAGAATGAAGAACCTATTGGATTTAATTATTTAAATAATTTATAGAGCCAAAGTAATTCTGGGTGATATACAAAGATTAAACCCCCTACCACTACCACATACAACCCTGGCACCCTGGTTAAAATAACAATCCCCCCCAAAAGCAAAAAGCCATATTATTGGCAGAGCCTGCTTAACCTCTTGGTCCAAATACTTAATTACCTAGAATTTCACAGTCTTCTTGATGTAATCCAAGGTAAAAAAAGCACTATGGTTTGGCAATTCACAATTATCTGCAACTGATTTTCCTGCAACCCAAGGAAAGAACAATGGAGTGCATAAGCCAGAGGTCTTCAAACTTGGCCCTTTTATGCCTGGTTGAGGAATTCTGGGAGTTGAAGTCCACAAGTCATAAAAGGACCAAGTTTGAAGATCCTTGGCATAAGCAAAACATTATCTTACTGTTTGTTGGAACTCCTTTTAATATTTAAGTCCTCAATTCAGCATTTGGCTTCTCTGAATTGTTTATGTTTTTCTTCCAAGAATTTGCAGATGCTTCCGTCTCTGTGTTGTCTGTGAGCAATCAACACTTCCTTTCTTACTCTGGTTAATTTCCAGTGGATAAATTAATGTTAGTTTCCATTCTGTTCCTCTTCCCTGGCTCTATAACACCACTAGGATAGATTGTTACAATTCTTACAAAAATAATTTGCAATTCACATTGAATGAACAAGCAGCTGTAAGATCTTACCAGTCTTAATTTAAAACATGCACTTGAGATATGTAGCTTACACTACCTAGATCCCACTGATATGGCACAAAGATGGACCTACAGAGTTAGCAGTAAGGATTTTGCTTGTTGACTAAGTGCAAAGCTGGGCAAAGGGCTTTATCAACTTATTATTTCCAACAAAATGGGCTGAGGCAGTTTACTTCTACTCTTCCCTCAAGAATGCTCCCCCATCTCCTTGCTAAAGCCACAAAACAGGGAAGAAGATTGAATACCAAGGGAAATCTTTCGATAACCCCTGTTGCTATTCACTAAGGTGACCAACCGTCCTCCTTTAGGGAGGACAGTCCTCCTTTTGTAAGTTCTGTCCTCCTCGAAAAGTGTCCTCCTACATGTCCTCCTTTTTGATATTTGAAGACTAATCTGCAGGGCTTTTTTTTCCTCATAGAACGCTCAGAATGGCGTTCCAGCACCTTTTTTTGATGGTTTTTTTTTCAACTTTTGCATGAGCTGTGCTACTCCCCCTATTGGCTTTCGAAAGCCAATAGGAATTGCTGCTGAGTGCGCCAAATTGATGCTGAGCATGGCCAGCAAACTTTGCACATGCAAGTTGTCTGCAGCGAAGGCGAATTGGCAGGAACTTTGCACCCCTCCCTGCTACCCAACTACACCATCTCCTAGTTAGTCCCAAAGATACCTGGAGGAGACTGGAGCTGCGATACCACGGTAAGTTTCTCTTGATCTTCGGCTCTGCTAGGACAGTAATGGCTGCGGACGCAAGAGGCAGGGGCGGCAGGGCTGCTGCAGGCGGGGGTGTGAGGGGCGGCGGCGGTGGCCGGCTGCCCCCGTGCTGTGGGAGCCAGGGGCCTGCTCTACACGGGGCTGCGCAGGGTGGGCGGTGGTGCTGGCAGGGCAGCTGCAGGCGGAGTGTGTTGGCGGGCTGCCCCCTGGGGCCGGAGTCGGTGCAGCTGGTGCTTTGGGAGCCACGGGGCCCACTCTGCATTTATCATATTATAGTGTATTCTGTATTATTGTTGCAATGAATAAAATATTTCTTTTATGTACGATATTTTTTTCTTCAATTTATTTGTGTCATCCTTTTCATTGTAAAAAAGTTGGTCACCTTATATTCACACAAAGTTAAATGGCCAGTGCCTGGAAAGACCAAGTGAAAGAAACCATTGTAGTGGATCAAGAGACCATTCCAGTTGCTGTTTACATAGGAAAGGGATAATAAACAAACCCTCATCTCTGGTTTTTTTTGGCTGATGTAAATCCATATGTTAACAAGCTAGGGTTAAATAAAAGCTAAATTTGATCAGAAAATCACTTTTCAGCCGATTTCCAAACCAAATTAGGCCTGGAGCAAATTCTCAATGGCTTAGCAATATGTGTTCAAATGAATGCCACTTATTCATGTAGACATATTCACACGTATGGAAGTATAATCTTTACTGTTTGCTGTTTTGTTTGATGCACCATATAAGTGGCATAACGTCATAATATTTACAGTATTTATCAAATCAAGAGTCATCTTTTGGGTCATACTTAGAGCTAAATGAGAATACTGAATTTCATTTTGCTTTTTATTGTCTTTAATTGTCTTCATCCTGTTTTCACTTCCATTATTGCCTAGAAGTGCTTTCCTTTTTGGTGAACTTTTGAGTGAGTCTAAACCAGTGTTTCTCAACCTTGACAATTTTAAGGCATGTGGACTTCAACTCCCAGAATTCCACAGCCAGCATCGCTGGCTGTGGAATTCTGGGAGTTGAAGTCCACATGCCTTAAAATTGTCAAGGTTGAGAAACACTGGTAACTTTCATCTATTTTCATTAAAAAAAAAAAAAGAACTCTGTTCTTCTTGGACTACAGAGAAACAACAGTTTTCTTTTTTTTCCCTACTGGCATTTGAAGAAATCCCAGAGTTACATCTAGTTTTAGTATGTCTGCTGTCAGATATCTAGGTGAGAAGCAGTAATTAATCAATGTCCTTTCCAGAGACAATTGTATAAATAAACAAAACAAAAATGTTTCACACCTTCTTCAAAAGAAAAACAAGAAAGCCATTTATCTACCAAAGATCTTTGAGGTTTCAATTCTATGCAACTATTTAAGGGCGTGCATTTAATTCAATTCTAATTGGTGACCTCCCTTTTTGTTGTGAGTCATTTTCTCCTGCTTTACTCTGCCTTTGATTACTCATCAGTAGTCAGTTCACCCAGGAATTAATTAAAGGAGAATTGCATTCTGACTTTCCTCTTGCCAAATTATGAGACACTATAGCTGGTCTACTAAGCTAAATAAAAACAACCATTTTTCCTTCTCTTTGCAAGCTCTACTTTATGGGGATATAGGGCAAAATTATAGAATAATTATTTTAGCAATATTTAGTTCATTTTATTTAATTTTAGTTCAATTAAATTTGAATAATCTCAGGTTCAATTTTTGTCCCGTTCCTGTAGTCCCAACAGGTTTTGTTTTGTTGTTGTTTTTGTTGCTGCTGTTGTTTTGAGTATGCCCTCAAGATATCACTCCAAAGCCTTGGCTATTGGCATAAAAAACACTGGAGACTTTTAAGACCAAAATATTGGGCTCAGTATAGCTAAAGACAGACAAAATCTGAGAACATCACCGGGGAGGGAGGCCCAGAGCTGAAGAATTCTGAGCAATATATTGTAGTCTGGCTCTGCATTAGCCCTGAAAATTGAACCCCAAAAGCTTTTAGCCAATTGCATTTAATGTTCAGGACCTAGACCAGTGGTGGCGAACCTATGGCACGCGTGCCAGAGGTGGCACTCTGAGCCCTCTCTGTGGGCACGCACGCCATCGCCCCAGCCCTGCCTCCCACCGCAGCCCCCTCATCAGCAGCCCCCCCCAGAGGAGAGTTGCCCCTGGGCATGGAGCACATGGCAGTTGGGCAGCAGGGACAAGACTCCGCCCTCACGCCCCGTCACGCACAGATGATGCGGGGTGCGAGTGGAGGGCGTAGCCACCATGACACTGCATGGTCACCTGAGCAATCTGCGGCAGGCCGTGTAGGTGATGGGAGGCGTGGCAGGTGGGATGAGGGCAGGGCGGGGGTGGAGCGGGCGGGGCGGAGCGATGGGGCAGGTTTTGGCACTTGGTCTTTAAAAGGTTCGCCATCACTGACCTAGACGAAAAGTTTAAAAACATTTCTGAGTTTTAGGTGGTTTCACCAAAGAATCTCATTTCCAAGATGCAGATTTTCACATGAAAATGGAAAATCATGTCCCCAACCTATTGTGGTTCCTAATTTTCGCTTGGAGTCACTGAAAAAGTAACTGTGAAAAGTCAAAGTGATCTATCTTTAGAGTGAGAAGATGTCCTTGGTATCCCATCTAGCTAACACCTTTTTCACAGAGTGTGAAGCAAACTTTCAAAGGTTAACAAAAGTCACAACTCTGGGGAAAATCCTGGTATTATTTTACAAGGTCTTTTTAAAGCCTCCATTCCCATGGGATGTTCTCATAAAAAGCTGTCTTGAAAAGCATACCGTTTGCATCTTTAAATGCTTGTGATGCCTTTTTTTCCTCTTTCGGTGCAAAATTGGTAGTACAAAGCTACTATTTTTAATTATGATTATATGTGAAGAATTTGAGCTTGTACAGTAGAGACAAAAATAATTGTTTCAGTTTCTTATTATGTAACCTAATGGCAATATTTGTTTCTTATTTCCCAACCCATATGTGGAATCCAAACATGGGATATCTCTTCTTTAGGAATGAGAATCTTTTCCCTCCTCTGTCCTTCCTTTCCTTCACTTGTTTATCTGATTGAGAGATACGAAAATTGAAAAACCCTGCACTTCTCTTGTTATATCCTTTGGGGGAATCTTTGAGTTGGCGTGAAATGTTCTGCATGAAAGATGCTAATCAGAATCCATGCCCATTTCTGTGAACGTAGGATTTCAGGATAAATCTCATATGTCTGGTGGCCCAATGGTTAGAATGAAGTATTGCAAGCTAACTCTGCCCATTGCCAGGAGTTCAATCTTAACCAGCTCAAAATTGACTCAGCTTCCATCCTTCTGAGGTTGGTAAAATGAGGACCCAGATTCTTGGGGCAATATGCTGACATTGTAAACCACTCAGAGAGTGTTGTAAAGTACTGTGGGGTGGTTAATAAATCTAAGTGCTAATTGCTATTGCTGTGTCTCAAAACTACAATGAACCTTGACTCCATCTTGGGGGACTTTGGAAAAAGATGGAGAAATTTACTATTTATGTTTTTATGCTTTGCAAGAAAACTCACAAAGTTAAGGCAGCCTTGCAGAATCTCTCAGAGCTGAAAACTGCTAAGCAAAATGTTGCTTAGAAAGTTCTATAGACATAGAGCAGTGGTTCTCAACCTTTTTAATGCCGCGACCCCAACCGGTCGTAAGTCGAGGACTAAACTGGTCGTTAAGTCGAGGACTAAACCGGTCGTAAGTCGAGGACTAAACTGGTCGTAAGTCGAGGACTATCCAACCGGTTGTAAGTCGAGGACTTTCCCTGCCCGGGAGCGCCGCGCATGCGTGGTTCCGCCCCCTGCGCCGGCTGAGGCATAGCTGGCAAGCGGCAGAGATGGAGCAGGCCGACCACCAGCTGGCCCAGCCCAAGGGAGGTAAGGCACCCGCCGGAAAAGGGGAAAAAATGGCGGACAAAAAAAATGGCAGACAAAAAAAATGGCGACCCCCATGAAATGGTCGATCCCCATGAAATGGTCGACCCCCATGAAATGGTTGATCGACCCCAAATGGGGTCCCGACCCACAGGTTGAGAACCACTGACATAGAAGAACCTGAAACAGATTTTAGTGCTATAAGTTTGTACTATAGAATTGGCTTATGATTCATACTGAGAGAACAAATCTTTCGTTTCACTTTAAAGTATCATTTGATAAACAACAATTTCAAATTCTGCCTTGTGAAATTGAAAAGCTGAATAACGTGCAACTTAAATGCTCAGGAGAAGGTTATAACTTTGTGTCACCACACAATTGTGTAATTTTGTTGTCCAATCAGCTCTGAGTTTGCACAATAATGCTGTTATTGCAGGCTAGAAGTTCTACAGGTTTGCATCAGTCCATAACTACAGCAAAACAATGTAAATGCTTGGATGGATTCAAAAGATATAGAGGCTTATTAGATGTAATTACATCTAATAACAACATATACGGTTGTGGTTTTATTTTAGCCACAACTTGAAGAAATCTAGGAAAGAAATATTTTCCTCTTCATATCTCTTATTTCATTCAGCAAGGGAAAGGGGAATTTAAACTGAATAATGAGAATAAGAACAGTGCACTATAATCAGTACAAATTAATTGTTGAACAAAACAGAAATTATTGCAAATATTGAAATATGGCTAAGTAAAATAAACCCCTTAAAGATTTTTTACTTCTTATTAAAATGAGAGTTTTTATTAAAATGTTTGTCAGGGGACTGCTCAGGCTAATCCCTCACAGTAATTGTCGTTCCAATAATATCTGCAAGAAACAAACAAACAAAAAAAGCTTGAAGATATTCAGCTTGTATGGAAGGCAGTCACATACAATTGTACACACACACACACAGCCTCTCCTTCTTCAAAGGGCTACATCAAGACAAAACTGCCTGAAGGAATCTAATGTTATTTCTTGGGAGGAGAGCCAATTAAGACTCATGTTATGAGGGATGCAATTTGAGTAATAAATGAAAAGGACTATAGATCCTAACTGCTGTCCCAAATATCAGAGACAGAACACACCTGTAGGAAAGATCCTACAAGTTGCAACATCTGGTGGCTTGCCACTCTGGAGTTTATCTGGGGAGAATTTGAGCCTTGCGTGCATTGTCTCCCATCCCCATTTGTCTTTTTTGCTCATCTGCCATTTCCTTTCCTTGTTTGTCTTTGCCTTTTTATTTTATTTTACCCTACATTTCATTTTAGGATTTTTAGTCCTAGCAAATTTGGAGAGCATGTGGTTGGAAAACTGGTATTCTCCTTGGTTACCAATAGCCTTCTGAATCCAAGTCAGAAAGTAAAGCTATCTATGTCTTGACTCAGAACCATCTCCTCCTAGTCGGTGCTGCCCAGAGAGGGGTGATGAGGCTCCATTCTTAAGAGAAATCAGTGTAGCATGGGCCACCAGCAAAGGTTCCTATGCTATGGAGCAAGGACTCCAGAGATATGCATGGCACCCTTCATAACAGTTTTGTATAAGATAGCATCTGATTCGCAGAGACTGCCTGGACAAATCCTTTCAGTTTTCTTAGCAAGATTTTTCGAGAATGATTTGCTATTATCTCCTTCCTGGGCTAAGAAGAGAGTAACTGTCCCAAGGTTACCTAGCTGGCTTGTGCCTAAGGCAGGGCTAGAACTCCTGGTCTCCCAGTTTCTAGCCCAGGGCAGTGGTGGGATTCAGCCAGTTCGACCAGTTCGGCAGAACCGGTAGCTAATTTTTTGTTGCCCAAGCCCAGAATGGACTTCCAGAAGCGGCATCCACATAGAGAACCGGTTGTTTATATATTTGAATCCCACCACTGGCCCAGGACTTTAACTAATGCACCAAACTTGCTCTCACAAGATAGCCTTATTGACTTTTGGATACTGATTGATGTGTAAGGCCTTGGATTGGACAGCCATGTAAGGGCTATATAGATGATCACCAGCAGTTTGAATTGTACCCAGAAGCCCTCTGGGAGCCATTGCAGTTCATAAAGCAGTGGGATTACATGGGTGTACCACTTTTCACGTGAAGATATCTTAGATTTCAATCTAATGAGGAGGTGATCAGTTTATTTATATCATTTCTATAAGAAGAGAAAAATTAGGTATTTGGTTTTTATTTTTGTCATCTTCCAGGAGTTATTTAAACTGGGTGGTGTAGAAATACTTGTAATAAATTGCAATACATTTTTAAGTAAAGGTGTATATAATCTTTCACAGTTTGAATTTTTTACAAAGTATGCATTTGCAATCCAAATCTTTAGAAAATAGATGTTCTTCATGTACTGTGAAATGAAAGATAGATTTAGATTGTATAGTTTTTCTCTTCATATAGAAATGATATAAATAAACTGATTCAGTGTTAATATACTGTTTGGTGTCCAAAGTCATGAGGAATGAAATGGATAACTGTACACATTGTATAAATAAATATTACTTTTCAGTTGAAATGGAATGTTCAGTAAGAACGCTGTTGTACTATGCTTGTTTACTACTAATTAAAAACACAAATGATGTAAGCAATTCAATAAAAATGAAGATTATACAGAGCAAAGAACTCAAACAGCTAGTGCCACATTTGGCTTTGAATTGGCCATTGTGGTTAATATCCTGTAGCAAGTTTCTCATCTCATTTGATTTCCTTTGTAAATTTATGAGCATCTCTACCTTAGATTTTTCTTATACAATCACTAAGGTAGGTTTGGAAAACTCTGATGTGGTTTTATTATAAATTGCATTTAATTAAATACTCATTGGGAACTGAGTGTCCCCAAAAGTGAGGATAGCTATGAGAAAAAAGCGATTGTATTTTTGAAAAGAATCCTGGCCAATCCTAGAGATACATAATCTAAGGTCTTCCAAAAGCTTTGGGAAAGTCCTTAAATCAGGGGTCTTCAAACTTGGCCCTTTTATGACTTGTGGACTTCAACTCCCAGAATTCCTCAGCCAAGCACGCTGGCTGAGGAATTCTGGGAGTTGAAGTCCACAAGTCATAAAAGGGCCAAGCTTGAAGACCCCTGCCTTAGACTATTCCAAAGTTATTATCAGATTGTAATTTTGTGAGAGGGAAATTGCTAAATGCATCACTGGAGAGAAATTAGCCCTCTTAATTAAGTGGAAATGAAATGAAATTGAACTTAGGTTTTGAAGATCTGGGCGTGAAGCTTCTGGTACATCATTGAACTACTAAGTGTTGCTGTTGGCTTTGGAAAAGTAGTTCTGAGTTAGTCTAGCACAACATCTGAACTAATGAAACTTGGGCTGCTGTCCCATATTTACAGAGAGAAAGTTCATAGGGGCCTTGGGACTGACATCTATGCAAACATGAACAGGATTGGCTGTTAGTTAAAATATCAGGCAGAAACAGTTGTAGCCTTGCCCTTGTTACTTGACAGAAATTCAGTCAACTGTCATTTCCCAAGGCAACTGGCTTCACAGCTGAAGGAAATTCTCACTGTATGATTTAAGTAGTTCTTCAACAGCAGAGCCACAGCTTGGATTTTATCACCTAAATAAAAGGATTAATGGGGGGAAAAAACACCAATTTTACACTCCCTTATCCTGAGGGAGGAATATTGGAACTTGTTTATACATTATTTGTTGATATGCCCAAGTTATACTGGAACAGAGTTGGTCATGTTATAAAATTAAGGCTAGTGACATTGGATGTTTAGTTAATTGATTTTTTTTCCTTCTGCAATATGGTGTCATCAAGATATTTTGGATTACAACGTCTGTTTGTCTCTGGGAGCATAGCTGAGGGGCCAATCATCCTGTGCCATGTTGCCAATAACTTTATTGTCTATCCTTGTGACTTTCTTGGTTAACATATGGTTCACCACTACCTTTCCCATGCATTATAATGTTATACCTTCATTAAATTGATCATCCACCGCCAGCATCTTCCTATAATCACTGTTGCTCAAAATAAGTATCTGCTTGCTTTACCTGGGCAAGTAGGATGATCTGCAGCCCTTGGGTGATGCTACTGGGGAGTATATACATTTGGTGTACATATCTGCATTGTTTCCTCATTTCTTCCAGAAATACCTCCCTTGCAGATAGCAGGATGTGTGTGTGTGTGTGTGTGTGAGAGAGAGAGAGAGAGAGAGAGAGATTTATAGTAGATCACTTGTGCTTTCTGTGAGTAAAGATGGTAGTAATTTTGTTTTCTCTACCACCATTTTGAAAAGTGAGATCCCATCCCCTTCCCTCAGTTGTTGCTTGAGAAATAGAGTTCTTTGTGGTAAAGTACACAATGTTTCTGTTCATGCCTGCTTAAGACTCTCTGTGCAAAACATAGCTTTTGTCTGTCCCACGGTTCTCTAACTCAGCAAGCAGTGTTAGGAAAAGCTGTTGAATAGCCATCATGGGTTAACTAGATAACCTTGACTTATTTTCTTCTTTTTACTTATTTGGGAGTAAATATAATTGAACTCTGGGGGATTTATATTAAGCAAACAGACATAAAATTATAGAACGGCTATAATGAAATGCCCTAAGTGATAGAAATTGGGAGCTGGGAAGAAAAAAAGCTACAAGCAAAAAAAGTCCTATATTGTATTTATAGAGGGTTAAGTCAGTAAGATCATAAGGGAAGTTCCTGGCTGAGTTTTGACAAATAATAATAATACATTTCACAATTTACAGTGATGCTATACAACCACTATAAAGACTTTTTAAGTAACATCCTTTACTGTATGTAACCTTTTAACAATCATGATTGAGGGCTCATCAGTCAGCCACCTCCAAATTATTTCCCTCCCTTCCTGTTCACTTATCTACCCTGGTTTTCATTTTCAGAACACAAATTGCTTCAAGAAAGCTTTCAAGCCCAGCTATAAATTGTACCACCACTCCTTTATTCGGGTGTAATGAGAGAAACAGAAAAGAACATTTTAATAAATGAACTGAGTCTTCTGAAGAACTTTAGCAGAACGTCAGGAAAGAGTGTCTCTCAGCTTGCTGGAGGATGATGAACCTGCTCCTCTCCAAGTATCTCAGAGCTCACATTCAGTCGGTCCCAGTCAGTGTGACCAGTGATAAAGGTCTGTAGAGACTGCAGTATAATACATCAGCAGGTCATCAGATTCCTGGACTTGGGTTTAAGCCTCTTTGGTGCAGTTCAGAAAGCACGTGCCACTGAATATTTAACTTTGTCCTAAGGCTAAGCAGCCCCAGATCAGCAAAGCAAGCCCATCTCTACAAATAGTAACATGAAAGCTGCATGGATTTGTTTTTACCATTAATATACCACTCAGGACCTTACGCACGCATGCCTGCATATAGCAAACCGTGTGAATGTACAAATCAGCCTCCGGCAGTAGAAGATCCATAGGTGTGCTTCTGCTCCAAGTGAATGATTTCAATTTGAATTGTACTGTACAAATGCAAGCAAGAACTGTGAGAAAAACTAGCACACAAATGCAAAGGATAGCCCCCTGACGTGTGCTAGTTATATTACTTCTTGTTATGTTGGGCATAATGTTATTGATGGCACTTTTTTATGAGTTGCAAGTGGACTGTATAAAAAGGAACAAAGTCTCACTTGGGACTGGTATTAGTAAAAAATTCAGAAGATGGTTTCTGCTTAGTAAACAGATTTCCCTTTTCCTTTGCCCTGAGGATAGTTGATGGTTATTTTGTGAAAGTTCAGCAATATTTGAGCCTAAGTAGGTGCCCATGTTATCCAACACCAATTTTCACTGCAGTTTATGAAATATTTAATCATTTATCTATTCAAGCTGTTCGTTGCTAGCAGGCATAGAGGTTTATGCATGCCACATTTGTAGGGCAAATTTTGAAAAGTGGTTCTTTGGTAGTAACTCCGTTGGCCAAGGATAGTAAATCTCATTTTTGCCAGAATGTACCTTTGGACGTGAGGAATATAAAAATTCAAAGGAATAGAATTTATCCTCACCACTATCTTTCTCATTATTTTTTAAGAATCATATGAGAAGTACTAGGCCATCCCTAGAGGGCCTTTGACCTTTTACAGGGCATTCATTAAATCAAATACTCTGTGACATTCTTTACCTCAGGTGTGAAGAAGAGCTTGAATTAGGGGCACTGGAAGAACATCCTGACCAGATCCCTTTTTTCTCAGGACACTGAACTGCCTCCTTCCTTGAATATTATGATGCAGTCCTCACTCATTTGTAAAAATCTAGTATTTGAAGAGAAACTCTATGAAATTTGCTCAAGTTTTCATCGGGAGTATAAAGATGTCCTGGGAGACCCGAGCACAAGCATTCTACACGTTTTGTTGCAGGTTGTCTATATTTTCTTTCATTAGCCAATGATTGCCCATTATTTCCAGAGATACACCTTTCTGGAAAGGTGTATCTTGCATGGTTCTGGCAAGTGGAGGTCCCAAGCAGAAGCATTGAAGGAGATGGTTGGGGCAAATTCAGCATTCTCATCCATCTCCTGATTCACTATAGAAGCTTTTTAATGACATAGGACAGTGGTGGTGAACCTATGACACGCGTGCCAGAGGCGGCACTCAGAGCCCTATTTGTGGGCACACACGCCGTTGCCCCATCCCCACCTCCCCCCACAGCCCCCTCCTCACCAGCAGCCCCCCGGAGCAGAGTCGCCCCCGGGCGTGGCCCGTGCAGAGCAGAGCAGCCAAGGACATGGCAGCTGGGCAGTGGGGACAAGACTCTGTCCTCATGCCCCATTGCATGCAGATGATGTGGGGTGTGGGCGGAGGGTGTGGCCACCATGGTGTGCTGGGCCACCTGGGTGATCTGCAGTGGGTGGTGGAGGCAGCTGGCCCTGAGGGCGGGGTGGGGTGGGGGCAGCGGCGGTTTTTGGGCACTCAGTCTCTAAAAGGTTTGCCATCACTGACATAGGAGGATGCAACTGTGTAATCTGGTGCTTTTCCCCATAGGGCAGAAGAACTGTAACAATTGACAGGCTCAGAAGAACTGTAATTTGCTTGTCTAAATAGACAAGTCTGTGTCTGTGTGATGACCTTGAAAGAATATTTATGCTCATCATATTTGCTACCATGCCATTTTATAGTACATAAATACAAATTAACAGCATCTCTTCCATTTGTTGCATGCAGTCTTTCATCAAAGTATGATAAAAGGCAGAATGGAGTTTCTTTCAAAATCCCAAATATTGAACTTTCACTTTTATTTTTTTTATCTGTGCATGTTTAAATATATATAAACCCTAGGTTATTTAGCATTATTTAAAGCATGTGCACAATCAGTGTAACATACTGCATTCCAAATTCAAATGTATTCTGCAAATCAGGGGAAAATATTGCTTAATTTCACTGTTTGATGAGGTTTCTGCTTTAAGGAACTGAATAGACCTTAATGGTTTTTGATGCAGCTTCTATTTAAAGCTGAAAGTGACTGTGAAAATAGTCATGAAGCAGCTTGGATTTTTTTTAAAAAAATCATTAGCTGGGAAATGTTAAGGTACTAACAGACTCAACCTGGGTTTATATCTATTCCATATTCTCAATATCGCACTTCTAATAAAATGGTTTTTTGAAATCCATATTAATTTAAACTTTATTGTAGCATAAATGCCTATAACCTCAGATCATTATCTTGTAGTTCTTCTAGTTCTAAAGTCTCTTGTTTCTCAGCAACATCCATTCTTTCTACAAGCAGAAAAATATAATTTCAAATCTGATAAACCAATTCATAAACCCAATCCCCCTTTCCTTTGCAACTTGCAATACTTTATATGTAACATATTTTTTCCCTTGCCACATAAATGTAGATATATCTTTCTGTCATTGTTTAAATGACATGTCAGTTGTCAAAACAAATATTACTCTTTAAAATGTTGTGCTGTTGTAGATTATTGTGGAGACAAGCAAGCTAAGGATTTTGAGACAAGATGGCTCAGCAGATTGAACAATGGGCAGCAGAGAGCTGACAGTCTGAAACTGATCACCAGGGACGATCTTTTATTGGAAAATATTTTTTTTAACCCAACTCAGTTCTTGGACACATGACTGGAAGCAAAACTCAGGATATTGTTTTTAGCCTAGTACCTTATTTATGTTCCTTTGACAATTGCTGCAGAAATGGACTGGTTCCTCCACATTCACTAATGAACCCAAAGGATTAATTTCTCTGATGCATTCTATAAAGGGCCCCTAGTCTGCTAGGGAAAGAACAGAGAAAAAAGTGATTAAAAACCACATTCATTTTGTTATACATACATTTTTTTAAAAAAGGAATGCATGTGTTAATCTGCAGAACAGCTCTTAGTCTGACCAATTCTCTATAAGTAGTATGTACACAAATTATCAATAGATTATCTAACAGTTATATAACCGTAACAGACTGTAATTTGCAATTGTTTGTTTAGATATTAATACATAAATAAAAGTTCATATTCATACTGTTTGTGTCTCCAGTCAGACAGCCCTTATCTACTTTTAAGAGGACACTACAAGAAATAAAAATATATTTAGTTGCTGTGGCTACCATGCCACTCAATACCCAAAGGTTTGAACAAATGACATCCAAGAAAGATTGAAATAAAAGCAAAGCAAAGAAAAACTTGTAAAAAAAGAAAGTAACATATATATATAGCACACCCAAGTATTTGGGGCAGGAGAAGGCTATGCTTTCCCCACCCCCAAATATTTTTCTAAAGAGCTGCGTCTTTATGGACTTTCGGAAGCCAGTGAAATAGTGGGCCCTGGATGTTTGGAAAGAGCATATTATAGAAGAACAGTGGAACAGAGATCAGAACATAAACGATGGTATTTGGTTTCTGATGGAGCTTTTTTGAGTAATGATAACTGTGGCAACAGCGGAAGAGAGATAGATCCTGAAACTCATATTTTTATTTGCTTGTCATGAAATAGGGCATTAGGCTCATCAAACAGAGAGCTGCAATTATTGCTATCTTTTGTTGCAATCATAGGAATTGCTGCAATCATTATATCAGTCTGTACAAATGCCTTCCCACGGAAGCTTGTGATGGTTAACAATTGAATTAACTTGTAATATTGTTATTTGAAGATTTATGATTTGATGATTCCATTTGCCCTTGAAAGATGATAAGCCTATTATTTTTCTAATTTGCCATGATTCTGATTTAGGGCCCTTTCCTTTCCTCTGATGGTTTTTTTTTTTAAAGCTATAAGACAATTTATTTCTGTGAGAGGGCACGGCTGAATGGGTAAATCTGTACTTTCAGCAAGTTGTGAAATTTTTCCGGTGATTTATGGCCGCTTATGTTGAAACAAATAGGAAAACTTTTTCCATAGTGTCCTAGTGATGCTTTCCATTTAGCAGCCTTTATGGAATTGAGATAGAGATAGAAGCACAGGAATATATTATAGACAGTAAGTGAAGGCCAACAGGAGCCAACCTTCCTCCTATAGTTGAGAAACAGAGATACCGAGTCATTGGGTAAGACTGGCAATGTATATAAAATTAATAAAAACTAATACAAACTAATATAAAATAAAGAAGAAAAGAGAAAAAGAAAGAAATAAAAAATACAAGAAAAATGTTTAAGAAATATAGAAAAGAAAAAACAAAGTGTGGCTTCTGGTATTCTTCACAGCAGTCTTAAGTACAAATATATTTTAACCTCTCTTTCTCTGATATCACATATAGTGCTCCTCTTTTTATATTTTATCCTGTCTAATCATCAAAACCATAAATCACAAGTTCATTTTAATTTTTATGCAAAATGTCCATAAGAGGATTCCAATCACCAATAAATGTACATAACGTCTTTTCTCTAATCAAAGAAGTTAGTTTAACCATCTCAGCAAAATCTGTTAATTTCACAAATCATTCCTCTATAGTAGCTGGTGTCAGATCTTTCCACCTTTGTACATATAATAATTTTTACATAGTAATCATATATTGAAATAATCTTCCATGGGTTTTTCCTAACTGTTTATCCATTAATCCTAAAAGGACAAATTCTGGCTTCAATTGAATATCAGTCTTTAAAAACCTCTGTATCAAGTTTAGTATATATTTGGATCCAGATTTTAAAACCTTTTTAAATGTCCACAGAGCATGATAAAATGTCCCTTCATGTTGTTCACATTCCCACCATACGTTCAAAATGTGTTTCTACATTGGTATTTCTCTGCCATCATATATGACTGATGCATCATTTTATAAAAATTCTCTTTGAGATCAAACATTTTTAACCTGTTCTTCCTCTGCTTCAATTTCAACAAAAGTTTATACATTTTAGCAATTACATGTTCATCATCAGTGCACAATTGCTCTTCAAATTCTGTCTCACTTTGTGCCATACCGTAGGTCTTTTGTCCATTTTGAATCTGATAATCATAAATGAGAAAAACATTTACAAATATATCCTTCTGCTACTTAATGCTTTATTGATTTAATTTTAAATTTCCCTTGATGGAAATTGTTGTTGTTGTTGTTGTTGTTGTTGTTGTTGTTCTTCTTCTTCTTCTTCTTCTTCTTCTTCTTCTTCTTCTTGTTAGAAGAAGAAGAAGAAGAAGAAGAAGAAGAAGAAGAAGAAGAAGAAGAAGAACAACAACAACAACAACAACAACAACGAAGGAAGGGACCTTGGAGGTCTTCTAGTCCAACCCCCTGCTCAGGCAGGAAACCCTATACTATTGCAGACAAATGGTTGTCCAGTCTCTTCTTAAAAACCTCCAGTAATGAAGCACCCACAACTTCTGGAGGCAAGCAGTTCCACTGATAAATTGTTCTAACTGTCAGGAAATTTCTCCTTAGTTCTAGGTTGCTTCTCTCCTTGATTAGTTTCCATCCATTGCTTCTTGTCTTATGACCAGAATCAAGCAACAATTTCTGTTGCTAAGTGAGACAGTTGTTAAGTGAGTTTTGCCCCATTTAAGACCTTTCTTACCACAGTTGTTAAGTGAATTTGTGTGACATGGTACAGGTAGTCCTCAACTTACGACCACAACTGAGCCCAAAATTTCTCTTGGTGAGTGAGACATTTCTTAATGAGGTTTACCCCATTTTACAACATTTCTTACCATAGTTGTTAAGAGAATCTCTGCAGTCGATAAGTTTGTTCTCTCCCAGCCTACATGAGTCCTTGTTAAGCTCACAAGGAGAAATCTCTCTTCCAACGAGCAGGCTGGAACCGCAGGAAAAAACCAATCCCCTTTTATTATTCACAGACCTGAGTCAAGGCAAACAAACGCAGTTCACAGAAACTCGATCGTCAACACAAATGGTTGCCTTTGGCAACCAGCACCTCCCACACCTATCTAGGATGCACGTAAATGCTGGCAAGAAAAGAGAATAGGACAGAGGAATGCAATGGGGTGGCTCCAAAGGCAAAGGAGAAGGCATTAGGAAGCCACGCCTTGGCTGGATAATAAAAGGGAAGGTGTGGGAGGTGCTGGTTGCCAAATTCATATTTTTTATATTAATATGCAAGTATTTTACTTTTTTCTCAATCTAAAAACTGATTTTCTCCATCAGTTTGATTTGATCTTCTAATTTCATGTTTTTGTTATCATCTTTGTATTCAGATTATTAATCTTAAAACTTACTAACATACTAAAGTGCTTTAATTTTCCCATTAATTTTCTCATTGGATGAGCCTGCCTTAAGCTAACTAATCAGATCAAATTTTTTTGATAGTTGTACCTGCTAAACTTTGTCTCCACTGAGTGATTGATCTGCCACACATTTTTGAAAATCAATATATGGCATCTTATTTTCATTTCAGTTCTACATCTAACACTCTATCTCCTTTTTCTGCAAACAGTTCCATTTCTGATATCTTGCAAATGTAGCAAAAAACAAAAAAGTCCCTTGAACTATAATATACTACAGTAGCTACTCCAATACAAAAAAATATACTGTGTGTCTTGGAGGCACAGTGTGAAACAAGATGTGAAAACTAAGGTGATAATTATGATAATTATGAGGATGAGTTAAATTTATATGTTTCCCAACTCCCAGTGAATTTAGGTATTTGAATGTTTTTTTCCCTTCATCCATTTTGGATTCCTTAGAGATAATAGCTGACCTTTCCACCAGTTTCTATTTCTAATCAACCACCTTTTTTAACCAGTTCTGAAATGGCAAATTAGTGCCAATCATTTTGTCTCTTTGTGTTACATAAGCAAATGCAGGTCTCCTTACAATAGCATTTGTGATTTCTCAGTCCACTGCTTCATTTGATTTATTTATTCCAGCTGGGCATAATAATATTGCCCAGGATGATTTCCTTTCGAAACTGACTGCTCCTTGAATCAGTCAATTAGGCAGACAAGCTGCAGGCACATGTCAGCTGGAGCTGTAATGATGGATTACAAGTTACCAAAAAGAGGGAGACAAAATAGTATGATAGTTCCCAAGTTTACATGCATGGGATTTCAGTTCTCATTATTTCTTTGCTCTCTGCTCTTAACTTTGACCAATTCTTTCAGATAGCAATTCCATATTCTATGCCTCTATACAAAAACATTATTCCTAGAGATCTTCCTTGTTTGAGGAAATAAAATCCTTTGACAAGCATCCCTCCCCATACAAATGGGACAATTTGCTAGGAATCAGCTCCTTATTGTAGATCTTCAGCTTAGCTTCATTTTACTTTTAATGCTCTTCTGTGTTCCTTTAGCAAGGAAAATGATCACTGTAGTTCGTGTGTGCTAATAAAATACGCTTTGTTGCATCTATCTCCGATCATTTTGGTCCCCAATTTAAGCAGGTATTTTTCCTAGCAGAACAGTATAAGGTAACATTGTAATTATATATTTTTAGGGAAATTATTAATATAGTTCTGCCCAATATATATATATATATCATGCATCAGAAACCAATAAACTATGCTATATATCAAATGAAATTGATGTTTGCTGGATATCACACCAAGGAACATGAAAGTTTCCCAAACAAAGCAAACTGACAGGTTACACAGGTAGTGCTTGGTTTTTATTAATAATTTTATTCATTTATAACATAAAATATGAAAATACAAAAGCAAATAGCAAGGGACGACAATAGGGAAAGGGAAGCGAAAAAGTGCGGAGAAGGAGAGGGGAAGAAAAAAAAGGCGTTGACTTCTGACTCCCTCTGTTGCAGTAAAATCAGACATTAAGATCGAATCTCAACTTTTTACTTTTCTATAGTAGTATAAACTAGACATTTCTATATCAACAGATCAGTAAAACCCCAAATCATAGTATCATTTTTTTCCACCTCAAACGCAAAGTCCAGAAGCGGTTTCCAAGTAGAAACAAAAGTACATATGTTCTTTTCTTTCATCAAAACAATTTAGCCATCTCTGCTAAATCTGCAGAGATGGCACAGGTGGTGCTTGTTTAATGACTTAATCGTTTAATCAGTTGTTTAATGTTTAATGGTTCAGCAACCATTTCAACTTACGGCAGCACTGAATAGGTGGTAGTGAAAATAGGTCTTCATACTTTTGGCCATTCCAGCATCCCTGCAATCACATGATCACTCACAATTACAATGTTGCAGTGTCCTGCAGTCACATGATCATCATTTGTGACTTTCTTTGCCAACTTCTAACAAGCAAAATCAACGGGAAAGCAGGCAGCAGGTCACAAATGGCAACCACATAACATCCTTACTATATCACTTGACAACAAAAAATGTATTCCCAACTGCCATTGTTAACTAACTGAGGACTACTTGCATGCTTTTGGTTTGTCATATAGGAATAATAAAGAAAATACTGTAAATCCCAGCATGACTTTTCCAGGCAGAATGTAGCAACTGAAAACACCATGGGGTGACCTTACTATGCTCTGACCTAAATTCTGCATTCCCTACAAAGGATCCAGGCTCACCTCTTTCTACTAATATTAGCATTAGCAATGTTCTTGGCAAGATTTTTCAGAAGTGGCTTGTCACTGCTTCCTTTCTAGGGCTGAGAGAGAATGACTGGCCCAAGATCACCCAACTGGCATAATCCATAAAGCAGGACTAGAACTCACCATTTCCCATTTTCTTACCTAGTACCTGAACCAGTACATCAAACTGGATCTCTTTTTCATGTCTTAGCCACCTTTACTTATTGAATTAAACCTCCACCCTGTAAAATTGCTGTACATTGTTATATTTCTTACCCTTCCGTTGTTATGACAAAAAATGCAGACAGCTGTGAATTATTTCTTTTTCTTACAAGTCTCAGTGATAGATTTCACAATTTAGCAATATAAGGCTAAAAATATATGGGGCATAACTTTGTTATTAAAAGATGTTTTTATTACTTGTGAAACTTCAAATATAGTCAAGAACACAATTGCCCAAGCTGTTTATCTAGTATGCCCATATGCCTTTGTTACTCCATTTAATCAGACTTGCTAGACTTTTGGCTAACAGATTGAAGAGCAGGTTTCAATCTTAAAATGAAATAAAAAGTATATATTTCTGGTTCCTTGTTCTTTTTGTTAAATAACAGCCTTGAGAGGCTAAATTAGGATTGGAGGCTACGTTAACCCTTTCCACAGTGTTATGTGCCCAAAGAAAAGCCCTTCACCTACTCACAATAGGATGGTGTGACAATTGTGGGAGGTATGACCCACTCCAGGCGATGTAAAATAGCAACCTCAGTTTTTCTAAAAGCATTGCCCCTTCAAGAAAGAGGGAAGACTTTGTCCCTCTCAAAATTAGCTTACCTCTCTCACAATCTATTAACTAAGTGCATGAATAGATCCTTGAAAAGCATAAATTGGTCTGTTTCCCAACTGTATTAGTCTTGTGTGCATTCAGTTGTAAAGGCAGCTCACCTGACTTATTCCTCAGTTGGCAATCGTCAATAAAAATACATAAATAGTTTTGTATACAATGTTTTCTCATGCGCTCGTTTTTGAGTATAGTCTTTCAGCAGAATTTTTTCCCCCACAAAATTTGAACTGTGTTTCCTATCCACATTTTAATTCCTGAGCTAGGAAAAATCCAGAGTTATGTTTTCATATGGGTAGTCATACAGATCTTATTTATAAATAAATAAGGTCTAATAAATAAATAAACAAACAAACAAACAAATAAATAAATTTGGCTCACTTAAATGCAGATCCAGGGCACTCTCTCATTCTTAATCATTCTTCACACATCAGGAACTCACTTAAATCACTCACATAAATCATTCCTGAACGATACAATCAATAAAGGTTTTGTTGCTTTAGAAGACTTTCTGATGTATTCATTGAAAATTGTGAAACAGATTTCTGAATCCTCAATTATGAATTCCATAGTTCAGTTGCCATATTTTAAGACCAGAACTTAAAAAAATAAGATAAGTGAATCTTTTAAAAATGCAATAGGAGCATCATTTAATTTCAAAGTGAATAACTTTTTCTGAATTTGGTAAAGCTGGTCATTGGGAAAGCAAGTTCATGGCTGAACCGCCATGGTTGACTCCATGATGAAGAAACAGAGTTTGCGGAACGAATTTCCACCTCCATAAATGTAAAAGAAGAATTTCTTTCTCCTGTGTTTCCTGGTATAAAAGAATATATCATTTAAGAGAAGTAAACATTAATTTTGTATAGTTGGGGGGAGGGAGACCCAAACCTAACAATATAGAATTAACAAGATTAGAGATATATGGGCCAGTCTTAAATCTGTTACCTTTTTTAAAAAAAAACTGGGCACAAATATTATTTTAAAATTCACCAATTTGTGGACAGGGATTTCTTGCAATTTCTCTGAATTTCCCTAGGGAAAGAACTTCTCCCACAATTGCCCAAGAACAGATTTCCCTCTTTTAGCTAAGCAGGACAGACTCCTTCCTGACATGTTCTGGAGATTTTATTGAAGGACAGGAAGCCAGGAAGCTAGCAACCTGCTGAGAGATTATTATACAATGGGAGCAGTTATACTGTACACACTGAAGCTATAGAAATGCAAGAATACCCCTTGCACATACGAGAATATCCTCTGATATTCTCTTCTCCTTTCTGAAGCAAATCCTGTATCTAAAAAATGCAGGGACACGTTTCTGCCCATCACTAACTTTCTCAACCACATCCTCCCCTGTGTGTTTAATAGATCAAAAAGGGCTTATAGCAGCTCAGAACCAGATTTGATTGTGCATTGAGCCAGCCGCAGGTAGTCCCTTGCTGTAATCCAGACTTTCTTATCTTTTTCTCAGGTTTATTGAATACTCAGGAGGGAGTAAAAAATGCTCAGTTTTAATACCAGGAGTATCTGCAGGTATGCTAAAAAAAAAAAAAAAATCCAAGTAGCATGATGTCATTGAAGCTGCATTGCACTTAAAAACCAGGTGGAGCTGCAATCATATTATCACAGCAGTTCTCTTGACTTTGTTGATTACACCCAGTAATTTGGTTTCTCTTAAGATTTCTCCTAATTCACCTCACTCTGCAATTACTTCAATTAACTCCCTACTGTTTCCCTTGGTCTCTTCTTTTCTTTCTATCACCTTTCATATACCTAGAATGATTTTTCTGTGTATATTTATCGCCTTCCTTTTTCTTCTTCCTTTTAAGAAATACATTAGTTATTTTAACTTGCATTTAAATCAATTAATCAGTGGAACAGCTTATGTCTGGAAGTTGTGGGTGCTCCATCACTGGAGGTTTTTAAAAAGAGATTGGACAGCCAGTTTTTCAGAATGGTATAGGGCACGGGTGTCAAATTTGATCGCGTCACGTGACGTAGCGTGACATATCATGACTTTTTTTGCCTTTGCGAAGCCGGGGTGGGCGTGACCTGCATGTGATGCATCCGGCCCACGGGCCACCAGTTTGACACCCCTGGTATAGTCTCCTGCTTGAGCAGAGGGTTGGACTAGAAGACCTCCAAGGTCCCTTCCAATCCTATTATTCTATGTTCTGTGTTTCTCCAGCTCTGGTAAATTTTATTTGTAAAATCTTAACCTAAAAAAAACAACTGTAACTTGAATTTATTATAGAGTTTCTTTTTCTTTCTATTCTATAGGTAGATATGTGTTGTTTTTAGATAGTGTACCATTTCTGATAAGGAACTGTACATCCTACCTTAAATGTTGTTATATTGAAAAGCACTGAGTGTTTTTTTATATTGTTGTTGTCTGAAGTATTAGCACCTTTGCAATTGGTTTTGCTGCTAGAAGAGGCTACATACATATCTGACGAGGTTGTGCCATAAAGTACATGATATTACTACTCCTGCTATAAATAACACTTGGCTAAAATATTTGTATTCTTTAAAATTTCAATATTAAGTATAAAAAGATTATTGATAATTCTGTTTAAAAGAACACGCTCTCACAGGAAAGCACCATGAGAAACTTTATAATGAATTGGTTGCTGGGATTATGGTTTTTTTTAAAGCAAATCTTTGCCTTGATACATACCAGCATTCTGATTATATCCCTGTAATGAAGGCAAGAATTGCTGCTTTGTTTCCAGTGATACTTGAACCCTCCCCAGTTTTGAAATTGTAGAAGTTTCTATTGCCATCCTCTTCAACATTGTTAAATGTTTTGCAGTTTAGAAGTATGCATGTAGTAAGTTCCATGGAGCTCAAATATCTGGAATGATCTGTTTCCGCCCCTTCATCCAGATCCTTTTGGCCTTCAGAAAAGACAATAAAAGTGTGTCTTTTTCTTTGCACTTTACAGAGTTTATAGAGTTTTCCCATCTGGAGAGGGATACAGGCTTGGGTTCTTGGTTAACTATGATTATATTTTTAACTTAGTTTATTGTGTTTTGGTTTTGATCCATTGTACACAGCCTGGAGCCTCATTTTCCCAGTTGGATAACCACATAAATTCAATCAATCAATCAATCAATCAATCAATCAATCAATCACGATTTTAGCCTTAATATCTGTTGCATGGCTATATACTCCCCATAGAACTAACATTTTCAGCCCATAGGGGTTTCATTTTTACCAGGCAAAAAGCATGTATCAACAGCTCAAAGCTTTCCAAATGGGAATCAGTTTTTTTTTAGGACGATCACTGGTATAGAAAGAATTGAAAGCACCCAGTAATAATGCCAGCAGTTTTTTGTTTTATCATTTGGCAATTTCACGCTTTCTCAACTAAAACTATCTCACCGAGATATGTGTGATCGGGTGCCGATGTTTTATTGTGACCTCGAATATTCCACTTGACTCTCATCCTCAGAAAGAAGCTGTGCAAAGTATTATGCATCCCGGCAGCTTTAAAGCAACGTCTCTGTGAGGAATTAGGAACATTAATTTGGTTCATTTTGAAAAATGAAATTGAAGTAACAGAGTGTTCACTATCCCATGGGGCATGCCATTTTTTTCAAGATAACATATCACTCAAGTAAAGTGTTTCTCAACTTTGGCAATTTTAAGCTGTGTGGACTTCAATTCCTAGAAGACCCCAGCCAGAATTCTGGGAGTTGTAAACCACAAAGCTTAAAGTTGCCAAAGTTGAGAAATACTGCTCAACAAAGTAGAAAGAATATTATTCCTGAAGGAGGGAACAGATTTTGCTTTCCTGCAGTAGAGAAATATTGTCAGCCCTCTCAATCAAAGCATGTGCTGCTTTGCAGGGTTTTTTTTTCCTTGCCTTTCTCTGCTGTAATTTGCCATGTAAGCTATTCTGCTACTTTTTTATTATAATTTACAAGTATCACATACAGTAACATCCCAGTCAGACTCATTTGGTGTTATTTCTTTCAATTGTTGCTCAGATTCTTTTACTTTTCTACCACTTTTTCAATCACTCCAGTCTTCTGCTTCTTAGTCCCATCACTGTCTGAAAAATACATAACTTAGATAAGCAGAAATAAGGGCAGGTATCTCAGTTCTAGCGTGCATGTTTTTCCCCAATATTATTGAGGCCATTTGTGAGGATGGAAGCAAATCCAGATGCTTCATAGATAGCGAAAAGTACTACTTATAAGACACGGGTGCACAGCTCCATTTGCGTGAGTGTCAGGCACTTGTGCAAATGGAGCTACGTATGCGCTCATGCACACCTGCCACCTGCGCAGAACCATTTCCTTTCCCCCCAGCCTGCCAGTCCGCAAAGTTTTAAAAAGTTGGGGATCACTGATCTAAACCAATCAAGTGGAGAGAATATTTTTTAAAAAATGTTTGGCAAACATGCATTTTTCCCTACTATACACATAATCAACTTGACAATATGCTGTGGCACATTTAAATGTAAATATTTTATATAAACTGTGTATGCAGATTTCTGAATGTGTGTATATGTGTATGTAATGGAGAGATAGATATAGCATTTGCATGCTGAGAATAGCAATAAAAACTGTATTGACATATGTTCATTATTTCATGCAAAAAGGTATGGCTAGATTGAAATGAACTTTTTAATTAGTTTTAAATCTCTGTCTCTCTCTCATTCTGTCTCTGCTAGTCAACCTCCCTTGGCGACTAAGTCTATCAGTTCTCTTTCCAGCTGTGTCAAAAATTTCCCAACTGTGCAGAAATAATTTTCTAATGCACCACTGTCTTGCTTCAAAATTCATATTGTGGCTTTCCACAAACCACCACGCACCTATACAAAATGTTTGGAAAGCAGAAGATTTTGATGGAAGACATCGAGCATTCTTAGATGAAGGAGTGCAACATCGACAAGAGGAGAGAAAAGATCAGAAACAAACAGAAGAATCAACTGAAGGAGTAATTATACAAACAGGAGAACAGAAAAAGAAATTGAACCAAGAGAGTGAAGGAACCACCAGAGAACAGAGGATTACAAAATCGACTAGACGTAAATATAAATAATTGAAATGGAGAAAGAAAATGGAATTTTTTCAGTGAATATAAATGGACTAAACTCCCCATCAAAAAGAAAAATTTTTTTTTTAGAAAACTACAGAAATTAAAAATAGATATAATTTGTTTGCAAGAGACACATATAAAAAGACAATATTATAAGCTGTTGGAATATCCAAAAATTGGGAAACTTTACTATGCATCAGCACAACAGAAAAAAAGAGGTGTTGCTGTATATATTAAAGAGACAATAGATTCTAAAATGATTTATTCAGATGAAGAAGGAAGAATTGTGATGGTAGAAATATACTTACATCAAAAACAAACATTATTGGTAGTAATCTATGCACCAAATAATAACCAGGAAGAATTTTATCAAAATCTCCATAGAAAAATAATAGAAACGGAGTACCAAAATATTTGTTTAGTAGGAGACTTTAATGCAATAGTGGATGGGACATTAGACTATAAAAGTAGTAAAACAGGAAAAACTGGAAGAAAAAGATTACCTAAGACCTTTTTTTAATATGATAGAAGAAATTGGAGCACAAGATGTTTGGAAGGAAATCAATCCAGGAAAATTACAATACACATTTTATTCAAACAGTCAAAAATCTTAGTCCAGAATCAACATGATCTGGATGACATCTGAACTGAGGACAAAAATTCTGAAAAGAGAAATAGAAACAATAAAACACAAATTAAATCTGTTGGATTCAAAAAAATTGGCACAGCAAATAAAAAGAGCAAAACAAAACTTTTTTGAAAATGCAAATAAACCAGGAAGATTGTTAGCTTATAAAAAACAAAAGAAGAAAATGATTAACAATTTAGCAGACAAAAAAGGTTGCTTACAATTTAAAAATGAAGAAATAAAAAAGATAATTAAAGACTATTACAAGAAACTGTATGACACAGAAGAAATTCCAAGAGAGAGAATGATCCAATATCTGGAAGAAAATAATCTTCCAAAAATTTCAGAAACCTGTAAGATTATGTTAGAGGAAAAAAATAACAATGATGGAAATAATAGAGGCCATAAGAAGACAAAAAAAAAATGAGAAAACACCGGGGCCAGATGGACTACTGGCGGAGTTATATAAAGCTTGTCAGATAGATGTTGGAAATGTAGACATAAGTCAGGCACTTATTATCATGTTTGGTGGACTAGTGACAAAGTAAAGAGTTATTGGGAAAAGATACATGCCTGGCTAGAAAAGATGTTGGGAGAACATGTAGATTTTAAACCTGAAATTTTTTTTATTAGGTATAGTGCCAGAAAAGACTGATAAACAAAGCATATATTTGATTTTGCATGTCACAACAGCGGCAAGAATTATATTTGCGCAATACTGGAAAAATGAAGGAATACCATCAGATGAAGAAATAATTAAAAAAATACTAGAATGCGCAGAGATGGATAGACTGACTATGAGACTGAAAGAAAAAAAAGAAATGGAATGTTATCAAACTTGGGACCTATTGTATCGATGGCTAGAGAAAAGAATAAAGGATTAGGAATTAAATATGTATTAGCGAATGTAAACTCAGACAGCACGTTTGTTGAAAAATTATTACTGAATGTATGGGGAAAAAACCAATAAAAACTTTCACCAAAAAAAGTGAAGACTCCTCCACCTTCTCTACATACTCAGACTTTTATAACTCTCCCACAGAATTCAGTGTGGATGATCTTGCATTCAGTAAGATTGTTGGGTGTGGATAAGGAACAGAAGCTGAGTTGTAAGGAGGGAAGGTGATACGGTATTGATACACACCAAACTTTAATGAGAATTTGGGCAAGAACAAATTTCTGGGGGAGGAATAGACTCTGGAAAGAGGTTGACTCCCACCATGGGACAATGTGCTGTGACAATGACAACGAGTCCTCTTTCTTGATGATCCAGTGATGGACTAATGTAGAATACTATTGTAATTTTCAGCCATCTTGCTTCCCAATAGTTATACAAAAGGACCTTCTCAATTTATTCCACTGGATTTATTCCTAGCGTGTCTCTATTAAGATCACATGATTCCAATGCAGATTGCATGAAAAGAACATCTCTGATGCATTTCAGCTCTTCTAGTATATGTTATGCATTATTTTTATAGATGTGACACCTGATTTTGGGTTGTTATCTCCTTCCCCTTCCCTTCTCCCCTTTTTTTCTTTTACCATTCTAAGCAGCTTTTAAGCAACCAAGTGAGGATACCCAGTCTTTATGGAGCTTTTTGGAAGAGGTGGGGTTGAGGATTTTTTTTCCCCTCATTTTTTTCTACCCCACCTCTTAGCACAGGATTGGTCCTGGAATCCAAGGACTGTAAGCTGCCTTGAGTAGTGAAAACATATATTGAGAACAGTAAACATATCTTGACAAGCCATTTCGGTACTGTTGTGGAGAAAATTGAGCAGATGTGTCTGTGTACCTACCAGTGACAGCATGTTTGTTTTTTCTGAACACTTTAATCAAAAGCTCTTTTGCACTTGCTTAATAGTTCCCTTACCTACTTGCCCAATTGGAGTATGGGTCTTTTACAGAGCAGTCCGCATAAAGACAAAATGTTATGCTTGAATGCAGACTTTTGTTGAAGTTCTTAGCTTTTTGAAACATTTGTCTGGGGAGCAACTGATTCCAAGAATAATTAATGCTAATATTTGAAAACAACTAATTTCATGCAAAAAAGAAGCAGGAATAAAAAAAGTTCAAAGCTACTTTTGGTTTTCACCAACATTTTATGTCGTAGAACAAGAATTAGATTAAACCCCAAGATTAAATTATAGTTATTTAAGATGAAATAATTAATCTTTCCTGTTTACTACTAAGAGTCATTGATAAAAAGTATCTCAATTACTTGTTTGTTTATTGTCCATTTTTAGACAATAAACAACAGATCAAGAGGACAATCAAAATACACAGCTATCACAAAAAATATCAGCCATCATCTAATTCTCCATAAAAAGAAGACAATATAACATAAAGAACCTGCCAAAAAAATAAATTTCAATTACAAAAAAACCAGTCTGCTAGAGCCTAAATATATCCCAAAAGAAAAGAGAACTATTTTCAACAGCCAAGAAATTGAGGGAGAGGGATGAAAATGAACACCAGGAGAGTAACTCGTGATATCAGAGCCCCCACCAATAAAAATGTTTTTAGATTTCTATCCTTTTGACGTCTTGGATTCCAAAAGCTTGTCATGGGAAGACCTCATAAATGGGCAATGTCTAGTCAGAGAAAAATACTGGCAACTGAAACATACAGTAGGAGCTTAATCTCATTAATATCTGAACATTACAGTCTGAATTAACTGCAGTTTTCAGATCATCTTCAAATGCAACCCTGGTAGTATTAATTAGCTGTAGGGTGATAGGGCCTAAATCACCACATTAGGGAATTCCCTGCCCTCAAAAAGATTGTATAGTACAGTGATGGCGAACCTTTTAGAGACTGAGTGCCCAAACTGCAACCCAAAACCCACTTATGCATTGTCGGGTGCCGAGTGGGTGTGGCCCATTGGGTGGGTGTGGCCCATTGGGTGGGCGTGGCTGCAGTGGTAACAGCAAACTGGGTGGGACTAAAAAGTTCAATCAATTCCAACTTTGCAAGATCTTTTTTTTCCTGCGAGAAGTTGAAATTGACTGATTGATTGAACCTTTTTTTTTGTACATGGCGACGGAGGCCTAAAGCGAAAAGGTTTTATAAAACCCAGCTGAAGGCCTAGGACTGGGGCGACAGAGCGCGTGCCCACAGAGAGGGCTCTGAGTGCCGCCTCTGGCACCCGTGCCATAGGTTCGCCACCACTGGTATAGTAGCTGAAACTGAATAAAAGGTGGCCTGGCCATGGCTTTCATCCACTACTCAAGCAGGAACCATAAGACCAACCGAATCCTTAAATCTTGGATCTACTCCTTCAGGGAGAGTATAAACCCATTCTTTGTTAATAATACAAACCTGGGAAAGAGTCAGGTAGTTTATTTATGAACAGCCCCTCTACCTTAGAAGGACTGAATTCAACTCTGCTTTTTCTGTCCACTTCCTCACGGCCTCAAGAAACCAAATAAAAATCTCTACTGCGTCTCTTCTCTGGCCTAAGATGATTGAGTTTCAACTGCATTTTGATGATATCTCACACTGATTTGATGAATGATCTCTCCTAATAATCTCATGGAATGTTAAATAAAATGGGAGAGAGTGTTAAAATGTGAAGAATCGTGGGCTTGAATACCTCTTCCAAATAATTGACCAAACGGTTCACTCAGGAAGGAGTGAAATCACTGAAAAATTGTGCTTGCAGTCCTAGCAGGAGCTCCAGAAAGATATTATGATTGATGGTACTGGATGCTGCCATTAGGTCTAGTAGGATCATAAAGTGAATGCTCCTTCATTTTAGGGGCCCAATGAAGGTCATCCATTGATGCAACCATTGCACTTAGGAACCTGTCTGGAGAGGATCTGGATAATCTGCTTCATTTAGAATCTTCCATAAATGAAGTACTACCACGTTCTTTAAAATCTTCCTTCAAAAAAGAATTGGAAACTGGCTAGAAACTGTCAAGGATGGCTAGAACTTTAGGAGGGGGTGCACCACTGCCTTTTCAAGGCAGGTGGTATGACTCCCTCTATGGAAGAAGTCTTTATCACCTCTCCCTCTCTCCAGATTATGCCTCATGTGATAATGAACTAACTTTCATTTGATTGCTAGGCTGATGTCTTTGCTTTTCCATATTTGGCTCATGTTCATCATTGCTCTGAGACCCAGTGCACTCTGACATTTTATTTCTGTACTGCATTCACCACTTTGAGCTATCTGAAATCCCAGGAAAGTGAATTTTTCCACATGTTCTATCTCTTGATTGTCAGTTTCTATTTTGATGTTTCCCTTCCTTGCAGTGGTCATGAGCTTTTTGATGTTCTGGAGCACGTGTTCCAAAGTCATTCTCTGGCATTTGATCCTCCTGGTATAAGGCTAGGAAACACCCAGGATAAACTCATAGTTGCTGTGGAGCACATCTAGATCTTACACCCAAAGCCTGGAGATTGAAATCTTCTATAATTACAAGCTTGGAGTCAGTCATGGCTATGTCCCAATCCTGATTCAACCAAGTTCTATAATATGTGCCAAGTCCATATTTATATTCACCAGTGGATCATGAATGAATGTAATACAAATAGTCCTTGACTTATAACAGTTTATTTAGTGATCGTTTGAAGTTACAACTGCTCTGAAAAAAGTGACGTATGACCGTTTTTCACACGACAGTTGCAGCATCCCCATGGTCACATGATCAAAATTCAGATGCTTGGCCACTGACTCATATTTATGACCGTTGCAGTGTCCTGGGGTCAGGTGATCACCTTTTGCAACCTTCTGACAATTAGAATCAATGAGGAAGCCAGATTTACTTAACAACTGTGAACTAATTTAACAACTGAGTGATTCACTTAACAACTGTGGCAAGAAAGCCGTAAAATGGGACAAAACTCACTTAACAAATGTCACACTTAACAACAAAAATGTTGGGCTCAGTTGTGGTCATAAGTCAAGGACTACCTGTAATACTATTCATAGACTTGGCCTTCATCAATGGCAAACTGAGGCTAAGTTGCCCAATCATGTAGGAAGGAGGGTGATGGACCTGCAACCAATTGAAAATATTTATATTCACATAAGTATTCATCCTATCCTGTTGATTTTTGTTTACCTGTTCTGTAAATGGATGTTAATCTGTGATCATTCAGCTGCTTTACTGCACAAAGAGGTGATTTATCATTTGCAACCTCATCCAGTGTGTTGTAATACAGTTTTATTTTTCTTGGCAAAGGGCTTTCCCCAAAAGTTTTCTGTGCCAATAAACAAGACATATAATTGCTGCATAATCACCTGTTTATCAGGCAACACCACTAAGGAAATCAATTATCAAAAGGAGTAGCATTTTCAAGTAGAAGAAAAATACACACAGCAATCAGTTTTACTTCAAGGGTTATTTTCTTCTCCTGGCAAGCTGTCTTTCAACAAGTAGAATAAACTCTGCAGGGACAATGAGATGACTCTAGCCTGGAAATCCTAAGGATATTTGATGAATGAACAACAACAACAACAACTTTCATTAGAACAACTCATACTTATCATCATCATTATCATCAGTGTAATGCACTTTGGGGAGAATGTAGACATTATAACCACCATAGATAGTATGATATAATTATATCAGCAGGATGAAAGTGAAATGGCAGTAAAGTGGCTAAGTCCTTCCTGGATTCTTTCCATGTTGTAAGGTATGTCCACTGGGTGCTAGGATGAATTTATTTACAGCTTTGTTCAGAAAAGTAGATTAACCTGATGGGCATATGAAAACCGGAATGGCTGAAAAGGGAGGTATGAACTCCTCCCAGATATTTCTCTTACAGATGAGCTGACTCACTTTCCCTTCCCTGCAATTAGCCAATTTTTAAGAGTCTGTGCCTGGTGGTGAGGCATATTGTTAGTATTCTGTCTACTTAGTTATTGAATAGGTTTGCTAGATTTAGTCATGGACAATGATGCACTTGGAGTGTATAACACACAATGTGCATGTGCACACAAACAGACTTTTGGGATATCTGTTTCTATTTCTCTATTTTGTCTATACAGTCTTATCAACTATATAGACAATGTGAGATTATATATACAGTGTCTGTGTGTATATATCTCTCTCACACACAAAACAGTTCTATTACTTATTCTGCTTTATTACAATATATATATATATATATATATATCGCATCACAGAACTCAGGAGGGTACAACGCTAAAGCCCAGGATGTTACAACACAGCCAACCACCCAGGATGTTGCAACACAAAACTCAGGATATCACTACACTAGATCTCAGGATGTAATCACACAACCCATTACCCAGGTCGTTATAACACAAAAGACTAATGGGCACACAGCCAGCACCTCAACTACTCAGGATGTTACGAAACAGCTGAACAATCCGC
>NW_015388917.1:91815-95688 GCF_001527695.2 Protobothrops mucrosquamatus
TTTTTATCACCTGGAAGAAGTAGTTTTGTTTTTTTCTTGGGTTTTGTTTCACTCTTCCCCCAGCCAAAGACCAGCTTCTGTACAATGTTTAGCTTTTAACTGGCACCCTAGTCCTATTTCCCAAAGCCCACAGGCCCAGCACCCTTTGTTTGCCTTAGTTCTCACAGACAGCAAACCTTCTGTTCCTTTCCTAGCATCTGCTTACTTCTGAAAGCTTTAAGCATCTCATTCTGGGGAAGGGCTGCTCACCCGAATTTAGTGCTGTTTCTTGCCTGAATGACCAAAGGGAGGAGGTGGCCTGCTGCTCTTTTCCTTTCTTTTGGAAAAATGGAGCACTTGTCAAGCTGCCAGCCTGTCAATAAGAAGAATGCCTGTCTTTTGCCTCTTCAGATTGACCAAATCTGAACATGGAAACTTCTTTATCATTGCATTGTTCCTTTAAGAACATGTGGCTTCACTCAGGGCAAGTTGAAATGAAGGAAGACCAAATTCACAATTCCTGCTTCTTGGGTGACCAGAGGGCAAACAGCAGTGCACTTAGTCACTCAAAGACACTCTTATGTGTATAGTTGCATGACCGTTTTGTAGATTGTAGGATGAGCTTGTAGATTCTGTTTTCATCCAGATCTCTCTCTCTTTCACTCTCTCTCACTCTCTCTCTCTCTCACACACACACACACAATAGATAGATAGATAGATAGATAGATAGATAGATAGATAGATAGATAGATAGATAGATAGATAGATAGACAGACAGACAGACAGACAGACAGACAGACAGACAGACAGACAGACAGACAGACAGACAGACAGACAGACAGACAGACAGGGTGGGGGTGGGGGAATTGTGTATCAATCTCTATTTCATTTTATAGATTATATAGCAACTTGTGTTATTGCGCACTTATCTCAATGTGTCACTTGGACATCTTTTCCCACACTCTTTTGAAAAATCACTGCTGAGGATACTTTCACCCTGTCTAGGGTGTTCAAATAGGTAACCTTCAGGACTGATAGAACTGGACCTCTTCTAAACAGTTTGGGCAATAGTCAGAGAACCTGAGAAATGGGGTCTGGTAGTTTAGAACATCTTGCACATAGGACTCGAGGCTGGCTACATCATTTTGCTACCTGAGGCTACTCTTCCTATTCATGACAGTAATGGTGAGGTTAGGACAGGCTTAAGCGGGTAACAATTTGTCTTTCAATAACCCCCACCCCCAGAGAAGTGCTGTCTGGGGTGAATCCTTACCTCTCCCCAAGAGTAAGTCTTGTTTAGTCTTCCATGGCTCCTGTTAAGCTGTGTGTTGCAAAGAGAATGGATGCAATTTCAGTCTCAGCCTTTCCCAAGATGTTAAGGGAACTAGGATCCTGTGTTATTCCAGGTGTGCCTCTTTGATTTTATAATGAATTTTCTGTCATTCCTTCCCCTGGGAAAATATAAAAAAAAATTAAAAACCTCCTTCAAAGTGAGCTTGATGAGTGATTTCATGAATGTACTTGTCTGGTGGCAATATGCAATTGGTTTGTCATTTCTTTTCTCGAAAGGTTTAGTGTTTGCATCTGCCCACTACGTGCTTATGGAGTTGGCCCTGCTTGATTTCTGAACCCAGACAGAGTTGGTCAGGAAGCATAACAGTTAAGAACCATATTGCACTTTGAGGAAAAATGTAAAATATTCACCATCTCCAGAGGTGAATGGCTCTATTTACAGCAACAGAATCTCCACATAGATGCATGGTAAGATTGCTGCAGTGGACAAACTCTGCATAGCGCATACAGAAACAAAAGGGTTGTCTTTGTAGTAGGTAACTCTTTCTTCTCACCTCCCCTTCCTCTCCAAGTGTTCTTAAAGTAGGACCCATATTTTATTGGCAGGTTTGTTTTGTTACAAGAAATGCCCTAATTATAATTCTCAGTTGAAACCTTGCATTAGATTTCTTGAGAGGGTGATATGGACTTTAAACAGTGTGTGTATGCTGTATTGTCCTATAAAACTAATGTCCTATCCACCAAGCTTTGAATAGGTGGAAATATGTATTGCATTGTCTCTGAGGAGTTTCTCACTTCCATTACCACCTCTAAAACCTCCCCAAAATTTAAAACAGACCAAAATAATCAGCTCCATTCCTTCCAGCCCCTCCCCTTTGGAAAATTACTTTGGATTCTTTCCTGTTTCGTTTTGTACCATCACACTCCCACCCAGTAAATCCCTATATCCAGATCAAGACAGGGCAGGGTAATAATGATAATAATAATAATAATCACAAATATGTTGCAGCATATTCTTCTTCTTTGGATTAAAGCTTGACTTGCCTCTAAATTATCAGAGTTTGTTAAATGTTCTTCAGAAGAGATGATGATGATGATGATGATGATGATGATGATGATGATGATGATGATGATGATGACAATGATGATGATGATGACAATGATGACAACAGCAACAGCAGCAAACTGTTACTGGATTTGCTGCTCTTTATTTTTTCTGTAGGTTTTCTAAAATGTCAGCAACTGTAAGAAACAAATCAAATTTAAGAAAGCAGCATATAATGAGCCTCTCTTGGATTTTCAGAGAAACGTGCATAGGAGAAAAGAAGACAGTTGTTAAAACTTTTAATAACAAAAGCAAGAGATGTAGACAAGAATTCACATGAAAAGTTATTTACAGTGCCCTGAAAAATGGCACCAGTTGCTAGGCAACAAGGGCTTACTGTTCATGGGGAAAAGCCGCAATAATAAGAAAGATTGGGAGATACGTTTTCATCCAGGGAAGTGAGTTTAGTAGAATTTTTGCTGGTTTTGGAACTAAGTGTGTTTCCAAATTAGTCCTTTGTCATGGTTCCTTGTCAGTGTTGTTAGCATATTTAAGAAAAACTTTTCACAAAATGAAATGTGGACAGAGATATGTCTAGCTGATCAATGATATGCAGAGAGTTAGGAGAGAACATACCCAATAAGAAAAAAGGTCATAGTTATCTTTTTTTAAATGTGTGTATCTTCTAATATCATATCTATTGCTTTCAGTTAAGTTTTACACATTCTGCATATAAGTTGTCTTACATCAACAACTAGTTAAAGAGCTACACGATGCCATGTTTCTTTGAAGGAGTAAAGAGCCACTGGATAATTTAGTTAGTGGTTTCCTTCCACAACCAGTTGTAAAGGAGTTAGGGATTTCTTTTCTTTTCTTTCTGGTTGATGTTTGATAATATCATGATTTTCCTTTATTCTCATGCCATTAGGAAAGTAGGCGTGATTAGAAATGAGAAGTTCTTCCTGATGAAAACTGGTATGATGGTGTGAAAATATAATTTATTGTACAGTAGGAGACCTGGACCTTTGCCAATCAGTTAAAGCCCTGGTCACTTCTTACATCTCCAGTTATATTACTCACTTTCAATCACTCCCATAAAGGTAAAATTCATATCTTTTCAAATTAACACATAGTTTTGAATGGCAGCAGCCAGAGTAAGAGAGATTGAGTTTGAATTTAGGCTATAGAATAGGAATTTTCTAGTCCCTTGAATATCACACATTTCTAGAACAGATTTTTAGTGGCTGGTAGAAGATATTTATTTATTTTATTTATTTATTATTTGGATTTATATCCCGCCCTTCTCCTCGTAGGACTCAGGGCGGCTGACAATCAATTAAAATACATAAATAACAACACAAATTTAAAATTAATTAAAAGAGATATTTAAATATTGTCCGATTTAAAATATAATTAAAACCCCTCTAAAAATTACCCTAGGCCAGTCCTGCAAGCTGGAATAACCAAGTCTTGAGGGCGCGGCGAAAGGAAGGGAGATCAGGGATAACCCTGATCTCTGGGGGCAGTTCATTCCAGAGGGTGGGAGCTCCCACAGA
>NW_015388917.1:97254-123412 GCF_001527695.2 Protobothrops mucrosquamatus
ACCAAGGGGCCAGTTGAGACCTACGCCGGGTCAGAGGCCGCAGCGGCACGACTCGGTCCAGTGCTGCGGCTGCGGCCACATCCCAGGCCGCAGCCTGATGTTCCGCCGAGTCGTGACCCAGCTCCTCAGGATATGGCCCAAGCTCCGTCAGAAACCCCTCCGGGTCCATCAGGCGCCTGGGACGGAACCATCTAGGCGGAACCATCTATGATAGGGTACCTCATGTTATAGAATCAGTACTGATGCAGCTGTAGCTTTTCTGGGACAAATAATATTTTTGAAGTCAGTTCTCTTATATTTTTTCTTTTTAAAATTGTTTATCTTTATTATATTGTCATTGTATGTGCGTACATAGTATACATATACAACAAAATTTACTTGACACCCAAAAACCAATTCCCACACCCATAATCCCCAAACACACTCCCCCCCACCACAGTCCCCACCCCTAAAACCACCCAACATCCACACAACATAAATGTACCGTAATTTTGTTTCAATATTTATACATGTATTTAACATTTCAGATTAAGATATTTAAACTTTTAAATATATGGATATGCACATCCATACACATACACATGTATCTTACATACACTTAGACCATTTATTTATAAAGATGGTTAAGTTTTGAGTCCATTTATTTTTCTTTATTTGCTGATGTAACTCAAATCCTAATTCCTCAGAATATCCAAATTTCACATTTTTTATAATGCTCCTCAGTGGGGCAAATTGATCTGTGAATGTGTTATTTTTGTTGTGTTCTATAACAGCTGCAAGCTCCAGTTAGTATCGATGAATACAGCAGTTCACTCAAAGCCAAAAATTGATCAGTTTCCCATTACTTAGTGTTCCTGTTTCTGTAGTGCTTGGATAAACAGAAATGGCCACTGGTGGAGGAGAGGGCACAAACAATAGCAATAGCACCTAGACCAGGCATGTCAAACTGCCGCCTCGCGGGCTGGATGCATCCCATTGTTGGCAATGGGGAAAAAATCCCGACACGTTGCGCGACATCACGTGACGTCACAAGTTTGACAGGCCTGACCTAGACTCATATACCGCTTCACAGTGCGTTACAGCCCTCTCTAAGCGGTTTACAGAGTCAGCATATTGCCCCTCAAAATCCTGGTCCTCATTTTATCGACCTCAGAAGAATGGAAGGCTGAATCAACCTTGAGCCAGTCAGGATCGAACTCCAGTCAGTCAGCAGAATTAGCCTGCAATACTGCATTCTAACCACTGAGCCCTCACAAGGCTTACTTTCCTGGAGAACATTACACTGTAAATCCACAATAGGGAAACCACCTCAGCCAGAATTGCAGTACGTTCCTGGATGGTGATCTGTCAATGCAATAGGCACACAGAAATGTTGATGTTTTATAGCTTTCTTGCCATAGTATAGGCTCAAAAGTGAGCTCTTGCCCATGTCCGGTCAGATCCATCCTTTGTCTTCTGCCAACTTACTCTAGGTCAGTGTTTCTTAACCTTGGTGACTTTAAAAAGTGTGGACTTTGATCCCAATGATGTTGGGGAATGCTGGGAATTGAAGTCCACACAAAGCCACCTGGGCTGAGAGACATTCCTCTAGGCCAGCGGTTCTCAACCTATGGGTCGTGACCCCATTTGGGGTCGATTGACCATTTCACGGGGGTCGCCAAGCAAGGCTGTCCGCCATTTTTTTTGTCCGCCATTTTTTCCCCCTTTTCCGGCGGGTGCCTTACCTCCCTTGGGCTGGGCCAGCTGGTGGTCGACCTGCTCCGTCTCTGCCGCTTGCCAGCTACGCCTCGGCTGGCGCAGGGGGCGGAACCACCCATGTGCAGCACTCCCGGGCAGGGAAAGTCCTCGACTTACGACCGGTTGGGTAGTCCTCGACTTATGACCGGTTTAGTCCTCGACTTACGACCAGTTTAGTCCTCGACTTACGACCAGTTTAGTCCGCAACTTACGACCGGTTGGGGGTCGCGGCATTAAAAAGGTTGAGAACCACTGCTCTAGGCTACTGCTTCATCTCATGGAATGCCTTGGATAGGTGTTTCTCTTGATTGTGAGAAGCAGGCTACTCATGTGCAGTTCTGCCAGGTTGATGCCAGCTCAGCATATTTCCTCAGATGTCCCTCTCGGCAGATCTCATCTTCCCAATATTAACAGTAGAGAAAGATTCAAGCTTTGGTTTTGTTACTATTGCTACAAATGAGTTTATCCTGAAACGGTTTCATTACTGAAGTTTTAACTTAAACATCCATTTTTATCTCACAGAAATATAGATAGAAAAAGTACTGATCATTCTGTTTAAACATGATCCTCTCCAATTTGGTCAAGCCTTTGAATATCCATATGCAGGCACTGTGTCAATAATAGGATTGAGTCCATCCACCAGTTGATGGTGCCTTCTCACCGTTGAAAAGTGAGGTTCCTAGCTATAATAATTCTGGGGCCTTGAAGGAAAAATGCAGTGTTTCTAACTAGCTTTCAAGTACACACATCCTTTTAGAGAGAAACATGAACAGTGATAAAAGAAAATTCCTGTTTTTATATCCTTAGGGATCACATGCAGAGCAAACAATGTAACTTGCAAACAGTTGCTAGCTAAAGGTAGCTTGCTGGCACATACACATTTGTCAGAGGCTAGATAAGAATGGATTTGCTTCTAATTAATAAGCAATAAAAAGTAGTTCAGATGCAAATGTTATCAAAGTCCTAACTGCATATATTTCAGCTACATGTGGAGGTTGAGCAAAATCAGCTAATCATTCTCAGAGTGTGCATGGGTATATTTAGGTTTAAAACTGTAGGTAGATCTAGTTGCTTCAGCATTTCTTTGCAAAACCATGCAGAAAGGATGGTTCAAGATTGGTTGCAGATTTTTATACGATCCACTAATTTCTAGTGCAGAATTTAGTAATATGCTCAGTTGATTAAATATGTCAGAAAAGGATTTTGAATTTATATTTTGAGAGAAAATTAACATTTAAATTAACATTTAAAGGCATGTCTAACCCAAGGCCCACAGGCTGCATGCAGCCCTGGACAGCTATTAATGAGGCCTCACAAAATTGTAAACCTTTAACATTATTTTGTGATTTATATATATTCACTATATTATATATTTTATATGTGACCCAACACAATTCCTCTTCGCCAATGCAGCCAGGCAAGGCAAAAGGTTGGTCGCCCATGATTTAAATGTTGGGCAAACTTTTTAAAAAGGAATGGCATTGATTTTACATCAATAGATCTGCCCATCACAATGATGAAATCAGTAATTGGTGTGCTAGAAAGAAAACATTTCTTGTTTTTCTTTCCTGGAGCACCATTTGCCAATTATTTTTTTTTTAACTTCAACAGCATCCTGTTTTCCTGTTGAAAGTCATTAACTGGTTTCTGGATAGTCTTTTATTACATTCATCTGTAGTAACTCCACCAGTTCTCACATTGCAGAGAAGATTTATCACCCATAGCCAGCTGGATTTTCTTATCTAGGACTGAGGTTATTTGGTAGCTTCTTTCTCAGGCAGCCAGTCAACTATTTAACCTAGCAACATGGCTATTAGGTACTATTTGTTAGTAAGATTGGCACAATCAGTATGGATTTCTATCTTTATGACAGTGTTCGTTTCATTTCATCACTGATGAGTCTGCTTCAGAAATCTGCTTCTCATTAAACACAAAGTGTATTTTTGGCCTGTCCTTCATGCTAGGTAACTGAGCCCTGAATTAATTATAGGCTTTCATCATGCTAAAAGCAGATATGTAGGCAAAGGCATCCCCTGAGTTCCGGTGTAGAAGCCTGTTATGCAGCTTAATGATGAATATGAATGAATACATCATGAGCATTTCAAAACACATGATGGATTGTTCAAAAGGCTGGATAATTTGGTTAGCTGAATGCACCAAAACAGTCTGTACCAACTGAGTGATTATAAAGGCACTACACCTCAAGGACGCCCAGTTTAGGGTAGTCCAACGGCTTGTGGACATAGATTTGCAATATTTAAGAGCCAGAGCCAACAAAACCTGCTTCCCTTTGTTATCTTCAGCCATTCTAATAATTATGGATTGAGGAGGGCTTCATATTTCTATACTCTAACCATCCCCAAGTATAGAAGAGTCTTTTCCCTGGCCTGTTTCAATGTCTTGCCCTCAGCACTACTCGATGGGCGATTTAAGAGGCTCCTGTTTAGTGAGCGACTATGCCCCTGTGATAGGGCTGAAGTTGAAACTGTGGAGCATGTCTTATCATACTGCCCTATGTATAACACAGGCAGAATTAAATTATTGTCTCTCCTTGGAATTGATCCCTCTGGTTCCAAGGTTAGTAATTTGGTCTTATATTGTCTAGGGGACAGCTCCTCCTATATTACTTCTCAGGTTTCTAAATTTCTTTTAAGAGCTGTAACTATTAGAGGAGAACGTTGTAATTCCCTTTAGCCAAGGCTTCTGATGTTTAATTGTTTGTGATTATATTTTTCTTGTGTTTTCTTTTGTTGCACTTGCATTTTAGTCTGTGACCGCAAAATAAAAAAATATTATTATTATTTTTAAAAAGGCACTACATAAGAGTGACCAAAGAGGGACTCCTACTAGGTTTTTTTTTGTGCTTGAGTGAGGATTTCATAATTCATAAATTAATGAATTCCTTTGATTGGATGGATGTCCTTTATCTTTAAGCAAGCTTGACCTGAGCTCTAATTGAACTTTTTTTTTTCTTTGTTCAATGGTGCCCAATTCTAAAAGATTGCCTGGACAAATCCCCAAAGCTTTCTTGGTTGACTCAGCCTTCCATCCTTCCGAGGTCAGTAAAATGAGGACCCATATAGTTGGGGGCAATATGCTGACTTTGTAAACCTCTTAGAGAGGGCTGTAAAGCACTATAACAGTGGTTCTCAACCTATGGGTCGCGACCCCATTTGGGGTCGATCGACCATTTCACGGGGGTCACCAAGCAAGGCTGTCCGCCATTTTTTTCCCTTTTCCGGCGGGTGCCTTACCTCCCTTGAGCTGGGCCAGCTGGTGGTCGGCCTGCTCCGTCTCTGCCGCTTGCCAGCTACGCCTCGGCCGGCGCAGGGGGCCGAACCACGCATGCGTGGTGCTCCTGGGCAGGGAAAGTCCTCGACTTACGACCAGTTTAGTCCTCGACTTACGACCGGTTTAGTCCTCAACTTACGACCGGTTTAGTCTTTGATTTCCGACCGGTTTAGTCCTCAACTTACGACCAGTTGGGGGGTCGCGGCATTAAAAAGGTTGAGAACCACTGCACTATAAAGTGGTATATAAGCTTACGTGCTATTACTAGTGCTATTGGCAAGATTTTTCAGATGTAGTTTGGCCTTGCCTCCTTCCTAGGGTTGAGAGAAAGTAACTGGCCCGAGATCACCCAGCTGGCTTTGTGCCTAAGGAAGGACTAGAACTCACAATCTCCCAGTTTCTAGCCTGATGCCTTAATCATCACATCACCTGACTCTCTACATTGAACATATTGATGATTTGAAGAAGGTGAAAGTTGCCAGCTCCCCTAGATCTTCTAGAGCAGCTAGTGCTTCTGAGTGGATTACATTGAACTATTTGTTATCTTCCATCCAGCTCTTTGAATGATGGCCATTTGGTCTCTACCCTTCTCTGACTCTGCTGTATTGTAATCTGCATTTTAGTCACATACCCCTTACACAATTGTCCTTTCCTTCAGTCCAGCAATCTCTCAGTTTTCCTGAAGTGTTCATTAAAAGGATAGGATGATCCCCATTCATTGAGCTGAAGTCTGTTGCCAACCACAGCTTCTTATCCACAGGTACACAGAGAGAGGACAATCTCAGTGAAAAACTCTGAAAGAGGATTTTAATGAGGAAGAGAACCAAGCAGAGCAGGGCTATTGCTGAGCAAAGAAAGCTCTTTAGGAAATAATCTAAAGACAAAGTAGAGATGAAAAACGAAATGGAGTATCCTGCAAAAGCGTTTGGACTATTGAAAAACAGCCACTTCTCGCTGCCACAATTTATTACAAACCTCAAGAATGTTGATCTATTGGGTTTAACAGCACAATATATAAATGCCTGTGTAATTAATAGTTTATCTGTTTTCCAAAGCCCTATCTCATAATATAGGGCAGCAAAACCTCAGATACGTTATGGCTATCTTCGCATGTTGGGGTTTTATTTTATCCTGTTGGGTGAATGTAGCCAATGTGGCTTGTAAAACATGCTTTCTGGCAAACTATCATGCAAATCTAACCAATTGTAGTTTATTCAATGCACCTGGGCTAAGCAAATCTAGCTGATTCTAGCCAGGCCTCATTTCCTGATAGCTCCTTTAAAAGCTCTGGGTTGGCAGACAGATTTCCATTTAATATAGGTGGTCCTTAACTTACAACAGTTTGTTTAGTGACCGTTTGAAGTTACAACGGGCACTGAAAAAAGTGACTTATGACCATTTTTCACACTTATATGACCATTGCAGCATCCCCATAGTCACGGGATTTACATTCAGCTGCTCAACCACTGACTCACGTTTATGACGGTGTAACAGTGTAACGGGGTGATGTGATCCCCTTTTGCGACCTTCTGACAAGCAAAGCCAATGGGGAAGCCAGATTCACTTAACAACCGTGTTACTAATTTAACAACTGCAATGATTCGCTTAACAAATGCAGCAAGAAAAGTCGTAAAATGGGGTAAAACTCACTTAACAAATGTCTCACTTAGCAACATAAATTGTGGGCTCAGTTGTGGCCGTAAGTCAAGGACTACCTGTAGCACTGTAGGAGAAACATTTCCTTAGATAGGCAGGCCCTGAACCATGCAGGGGTTTGTGTTAAAATACCTTGGGTATTTTTATTTATTTAGTTATATACTGCCCATCTCACTAACGCATGATCCTGGGAGGTTTTCACCATATCGTTCAGATATGCTAAAAGTTAACACTAACTCAAGCATGTGCATCACTGGTTTTGAAATCCAGATGCAATCCCAGAGGAAAATATATTTGAGTGAAGGAAGTGCTGACAAGTTTAATATATGTATCCACCAATACCTGGAACCACCTTTTCCCCTTTCGGTCCAGATTGCTTCATAGCCCTGAGCATAGCCGGGGTGTTCAGACTTGCCAGTGTGGGTTTATGCTTCTTAATACAGTCCCACCAAGGTATTTTTGTTCTATTTTATTCTCTACTTGGTTTCATATAAAGGAGTAACTGGTACTGGCATCTTCTGCATTTTCAAAATTTCCCTTGTGCCTTTGTTTGATTTCAAGAGCATCTCTATTTCTACCTACTTCACTCTTCGATGTATCTTCTCCTTGCTTTGATGCCTTCTGGCAAATACAAAACAAAACAGCGAAACGTTTTTGCAAGAAGACTTTGATGTGGGCATCAAATATGCCTCCTCAAGGAGGGCGCACATAAGCACAGTTTCATACAGAATTAGGCTGCCATTGTCACCTTCTTAAATGACTGTTGACTTCCTACTCTACCTTACAGCCTTAACCTCTCCCTGGAAGCCCTCATCCAAGTATTAATGAATCTTTTCTTTACTTGGATGAATCAGTTAAGCTATACAAAGTGGTTAAGCAATGCCCGTAAAAATGGGGCCATCCCTCTTCCAATGATGCTGATCCTAGGTGGGGGAAGAGAAGGGGATGGGTTATGAAGTTGTTGTTCTTGCAGTGCCAATCCCCCCCTTTTTTTTAAAAAAAAATAGTTTATTCAAAGAAGGTTAAAATACAAAACACCAAAATATTTAAAAAAGAACAAAAGAATAAAAACACAACAAAAAGACATCAAAAAGAAAAAGTGTCTTTAAAAAAACCACTAACACATATACACATAACATCCTCCCTAGTTAAATACTGATTATTATAATACAGCAATCTTGGTTTCCCAGCCCTTGCGAAACAGGCCAAAAGAATTTTAAACTGTTAACCTACTAAATCTACTTGCCAATTGTTAGCCTGTCGTCTATAAACTATGTTAATAAAACAAAACAGTTAACAGAAAAAAGACCAATAATAATGAACATATTATGTAAAAGTATAAAAGCAGTGGTGGCGAACCTATGGCACGCGTGCCAGAGGCGGCACTCAGAGCCCTCTCTGTGGGCACGCATGCCTTTGCCCCAGCCCTGCCTCCCCCCATGGTCCCCTCCTCACCAGCAGCCCCCCCCAGAGGAGAGTCACCCCCCGGGTGCAGCCTGGGCAGAGCAGCACAGCCAAGGACATGGTAGCCAGGTAGTGGGGACAAGACTCTGCCCTTGTGCTCCGTCATGAGCAGATGATGCTGCAGGGCGCAGGTGGAGGGTATGGCCACCATGGCGCTGCTGGGCCGCCTAGGCAATCTGTTGCAGTGGGCCATGGAGGCGGGTGGCCAGGCAGGCAGGGCATGGGGTGGCGGGCAGGGCGGGGGCAGGGGCAAGGGGGGTTTGGGCACTCGGTCTCTAAAAGGTTCGCCATCACTGATATAAAAGTAATAAAAATTGTGAACAGTAATAAAAAAAAGACAAGATTGAAATTCCAAAACACTCTGGAATCCTGACCGTGCTTGCAATATTGGTTTTTTAACTGATGATAATAAGGCATAATTTACATTTTGTGTTTTCTAAACTATATCAGATGGAAGTACTTAATTTCAAAAGGGCAGGTGAAGAAAGGGAAAGGGAAAGGCAGAACTATAGCAGCAAAAATGTAAATGTCACATGAATACATTTGATTTGATTTCTTCCATTTCCATTGCTGTTTTCCTTCTATCTATGCAGTTACAACAGGTAAATGTCACAGCTGTAGATCCACTTTTAACTCTAAATTATTTGGTATGGTTTGATTGCGGATGACATCGGAATGGTATCAATTTAGTTTGGAAATATGTAGTTGGTGATAACAATTCTGTTAAAGCAAAGGCATTTTTATCCAGTGCTGCTGATGAAACTGCAAGGAGATCAAATCAGACAATCCTAAAGGAAATCAACCCTGGAAGGACAGATATTGAAGTGAAGCTCAAATACTTTGGCCACCAAATGAGAAGAGAAGACTTATTGGAAAAGACCCTGAGGTTGGGAAAGATTGAAGGCAAAAGGAGAAGCGAAGGCAGAGGATGAGGTGGTTAGATAATGCCATTACGGTAACAAACATGAATTTGGGCAAACTCCAGGAGATGGACTATGGCAGTGATGGAGAACCTTTTAGAGACTGAGTGCCCTAAAACCACCCCATCACCCACTCCATCCCCGCCCCACCCCACCCGCAGGGCCACCCACCACCACTATGGCCTGCCGCAGACTGCCCAGGCAGCCCAGCAATGCCATGGCGGCCAGGTCCTCCACCCGCACCCTGCAGCATCATATACGTGTGACAGGGTGCGAGGATGGAGTCTTGTCCCCGCTGCCCAACTGCCATGTCCTTGGCTGCGCTGCTCTGTGTGGGCTGCGCTGCTCTTTGGGGGGGTTGCTGGTGAGGAGGGGGCCATGGGGGGAGGTGGGGCTGGGGTGACGGCGCGTGTGCCCCCAGAGAAGGCTCTAAGTGCAGCCTCTGGCATGCATGCCATAGGTTCGCCACCACTGGTCTATGGGGTCGCAAAAAGTGAGACACAACTTAGCAATTGAACAACATACAAGCTACTGATGGAAGAAAATACTTCTGGCTCTTCACAGAAATATAGAGGGGGAAAGTCTGTAGCAGTTTACCCTAGATAACGTTAGCATTAAAAAGAACTTGACCTGACCCATTGACATTTAGTTTTCACCAGCTTCTGTTTCTAAAAAACTCTCCCTGAAGCTGCTAACAATACTGGGACTCAGAAGAGGGAAAGGTTAAGCCTTATTAACTTTAGGGGCTAGGTGAAAATGGGTTTAAAAGCTTCTAATTCTAATCACATTAATCCAGGATTTTGTTTAATTGCTCTCCGGATTAACAGTGATGCTAAGCTTCATACACCATAAATCTGGATTCTGGCAAAACCTTGTTTAATATAAACAAACCGCATATTTGTGCAAATCAGAAATTTGCCTTCACAAGTGAAACTGTTAAATTAAATTTAGTGTGTCATCTTAATTAGGCAAAACTACATGTAATTCCCCCATTCTTATCCTATAGTATTCTATTCTGAGCTAAAAAGAAAAGAAGCCAACATCCCTGTTTGCACCAAGCTTGCAGTTTCTGAATAATTCAATGCAACCTGTTTTACAACAGAGTTCATTATTCTATGATGAATGTAGCCTGTGCCTGCTGTTGACTTTAGACACTAGGCAATGATGTCAAGAGTTGTCAATGAAGTGTAGACAAAAACACTGTTCTTGTGTAGTACACTGATAACACTTAACTTTCCTCCACTATGTTTCACATGGTGCAATTGCATCCTAAGTCTTCTGAAAGGGAAGATGAGACTGACAACAGAGATGAATATATATGACCAGAACATCAGATTTTTGTGAAGCTGACAAAGGTTAGCTAAGCTGCTAACTTTAAATCAATCTTTATAAAATGTTAATGTGCGCTCATAAGACCACAGTACATTTTCATTTTCATTTACGATAACACCATATCCTAAACTGAACTTTAACTTGCCAATAAAGTTTGAGTATTGAGGATTTTTTTGTATTAGCCAATATATGTTTTCTAGTCTTTTTGAAAGAATTGCTACTTTATGTCACAATAGTTTTGAGATGCTTGATTATAATCATTGCAAACTTCTTCAACATTAATTGTTCGTTCTGTAGCTTCCTACACCCCCTATCAGTTATTTACATAGCAAAGCATTTATACCTCCCAGACCATCTCCCCACATAGGAGCTTTCTCACTCCAGCAGTCCAAATCTTCTGCTCAGTTCTTCAGCGTATAGCTGCCCCCCACAGAGATCAAGGCAGTTTTACAATTTTAGACCTTTCTGCTTTCCCTCAAACTCCATCACAGAGAGGCAAATTTCTCCCTGCTGTATCCTAAGACTTTGATGTGTTCCACAACTAATGCATTTTCCTATTCTGTTATTGTCATAATTTTAGCCTGTACCCCATTATGATGGCTTTTAATAGTTGAGTCGTTTCCAGGAACCTGTTGATAAATTGAGAGGGAGAAGCATTAGAGCTCCTTGGGTCCTTTTTTTTTTCTTTTTTTTTTTTAAAAATAAGTTTGATAAAATTAAAATGATGTGAATATGGATGGTGGCAAAACGATCAGAGGGAGGGCCAATGACCTATGCATTCATGGCAGCTTGCTGGCATCTACCGACTTGAAGGAACTATGACATCTGCTCCAAAGGGTGCCTCTAAGCTGCATAAGGAATGCTGAGTGGGAGGGTGATTGAGAAAGACCAAGAGAGGTCAGGCTTCAGCATTGCTACGTGATAGCATTAATTAGTCTTGTCTCTCTTGACTAACTTAATTCCAGAGGAACCACAGGGGGGGGAAAAAAGCAAGATAAACAGGTTGTCTCTTTTTCAGCCCCACCAAGATCTCAGCCTCCTCTTCACTGTCTATGGCTGGAAAGTCTCCCACCCACCCCCCTTAATAATTTAGCAGCACACACTTCTAGTTCAGTCCATTTTGAAATGATAGAGAATGTCTGTGTGCAAATGTCCCTCCTTAGGACTTGCTAACCAAAAATAAGCATCACACCCATAGCCTAGCCACTTTGGGCTTTGGACCTAACCAATAATAGAATTCAGAGTTTTGGCAAAGATCATTTAAGATAGTACAGATCCCAGAAGTATTCCCTACTTGTCTGTAAATATTAGTGGATTAATCATTTTTTGCTTCCTTGAATTGTATTTTTAACATTAATCTGCTTTTCCCTTTAGGAAATGTCAGTATGGTGGTTGTGCAGAAAAAATATGTTTTTTATTTGCCCTCTCTGTCTTATTATTTGGAACTTCAAAAGTAAAAAAAAAAGAACTAGAAGATTGATACTACAAGAAATGTGAACCTCACTTCCTTTTGGGGGATGGTATTTCCTATTCCAAAGTTATTTGATTTTTTTGGGACTTTCTACTTTCCATAAAATTCCATGCTTGTAACCAATTCTAAATGTTTTATTTGCCCTGCAGAGGAATACATTTTTAATAATGTTCCCCATTAGTCTGTGGTTAATATGTTCTAACTAAAGCTGTGCTTTTTTTCTTACAGGCTACTGTATAGAGTAATTAAATCTATTTGGGCATTCTGTTGGCACTATCCCACATGCAGTAATTAAAACTAGAAGTTGTGTACAGTATAAATCATGCCAGCATATACTGCCAATTTGCACACAATACACTCAAGTCAATATTCTCTCTTTTGTAATAAAAAGTTTCCTTTATTAGCTGTTGAAAAAACAAATAGAAAGGTGCTTTTCTCTATTTTTCTCGTAACTCTGTAGCCACTGTACTGGAAAAACAAGAGATCATCTCTCTGGTAGATCATATGTGCTCCATAAGGAAGGGGGAAACGGATAAAAATGTCGTCCCATCCCTTTTTTCCAATGCTTTGGAATTTCACTGACTGTTAATTTGGATCCTATCCACTGAAAACGGAGCTTCAAGTCAACCTGGATTGATTCAAACTAATATTACGTTTCCATTAGGTTAATAAAATTGCATGTTCATCTGCCCTCAAAAGTTCCTCCTCCTACGAAAAAAGAGAAGAAGGCATTGAATCTGTTGGGTCAAATCTCAGGCATGTTTGTATTGGATATCAGAATATCCTGGGTATGTACACGAACAAATCTGAGAATTTGCTCTGAGCAGTAATTGTTAAAGAGGTTTTATAACAGGAGAATTATTCACACAAAACCTATTATAGACAGAGCCTAGCACCTAACTAATTGCATCTTCCCAAGGTAGAGTTCAACCTTTGGGTATTCATAGCTGGGAAATACAGCAGAAGTAAAGGACCTCAGATAAATGAATAAGAGAGAGGATGTCGAATAAATCCTGGACTCTGTCTGCATCCTGGTACCCCTTTGTAGGTCATGATGCACTGAAGAATCAGTAGTGAGGTGTCCTTGGTGCTCTCTGAGCTTGCTTGTTTTCTTGCAGACGTTTCATTACCCTAACTATGTAACATCATCAGTGCTAGTAAGGAGTGCTATTTGGGGTCTGTTTATATTCTGGTGTCTTGCCTGTCTGTGGGGGTGGAGGTTGTCTTAGGGATTCTTTGGTTGGGCTGTTTACTAATGGCTCTGTGGCAGTTTCTTGATTGGGGTATTGCTTACTTGACTGTTGGTCTGAAGATAACTTTGGAGTTAATCTATGCTGATCTGAGTGCTGATTACTAGTGGAGAGATGCTGGAGTCTTCTCTTTTGGGCTGGTTGATTGTCTCTTTTGCATAGTCTATAGATGTTGTTAATGTCTATGTGTCTATTGATGGCAGATTTGTCAGAGTGCAAGGCTTCTAGAAATTCCCTGGCATTTTTGGATTTGGCCTGGTCTAGGATTTTCACCTTTTCCCAATTGAAACTATGGTTAAATCTGTCTATATATTGTGAAATTAAAGAATTTTCATCATGCCTTTTGACTGCCAGTTGGTGTTCATGGATGCGTAGAATCAGTAGTATTAGATTTGCCCTTTCAAGAGGCGTGTGTGTATAGCAACTATGTATTAGAATACTTGTCATAATAACTCTCGAGCATAGATTTTGAAATTACTACATTACTTTTAAGAGGCTACTTTATTTTTAGGAAGCTGCTCCCTCATGAAAATGCATCCTTTAATTATCCATCATGTAAGCTAACAAGACAGCCAGATAGTTTTCTGGGAGCAAAATTCACAGCAGGATTCTAGACATAAGCTGTATTGAAGATAGACTGATTTATTGCAGAGCAACCAAGCCTAGGATTATCCTCTGTATTCTCAGAACAACATACAATAACCTGATTGTATATTTTGAATCCACTGTATTTCACTATGCAAAGAAAAAGCATGTTATGGTCATTCTCATTTAGACTATGAAGCTTAATGGAACTATGTGAGGATGTAGAAAAACTGAGTGGCACATCCAGTATCAATTCTCAAATTACCCACAGAATTCTGTCAGGATGACATGTATAACCCATGGTATAGTCACTGTTATTTCTCTTTTTCTTCCTAACGATGGCAGATTTTTAAATTTTCTACATCTCAACATAGTTTAGAATGCCAGGATATAATCGGGATGAAAGCCTTACACTGCTAATTGGAATATATTTTGTCATATTAGTTAATGAAAGAGAAAAATAATCAAATGGCCCTTGAATCATACATTTGCTTCCAACAAACCAAGTCATAATAGCGCAATGACAAAAAAAAATCAGTTGGTGATTTTGTTATAAGGGTGGTCTATGCATTTAAGGCAATGCTTGTGTAAAATTGCATATATGCATGTACATCTATAAGAAACCTTGTGTTTTAAACCTTTCTCTCTCTTCTCTCTGCCCCCCACCCTCCATTCCAATGCAGGTGAAGAAAATTTATTGGCAATCTTAAAACGAAGATGGTGGAAGTACATGATCCTTGGAATAATAGATATAGAAGCAAATTACCTGGTAGTTAAAGCTTATCAGTATACCACTTTTACTAGTGTACAGGTAAGATTTTCTACTAGTTTATTTTCTCTCATTTAATCAAAAAATCAAAGGAAACTAGATTCACAGTAAGAGGTCCATACTTTCCTTCCTTCCTGAAATTGCCATCCTATTTCCTCTATATATTGGCTCAAAGGAGAGAATGGATCTTAACACTTATGCCAGGCATGGTATATGGTAATCACATATATGGAGCTATGGGTACATAAAGCTCTTCTTAGCTTTGTTTATTATACCAGCTAAGATGAAGCTAGGAGCTTCAAATAAGTTAAAAAGCAGTAATAATTCTGTTCAGCCTTCCATAAAAGGATTAAAAACATGTTAAGAAATGTGAAAACAAGGTTATTATCTCATCCCCCCTTCATCCGATTTCATGTAGAACTAGGAGTCAATAACTGGAAGCTAAAGTCATATAGTTAGGTAGATATTATTCTTCAAAAAATCAAAAACTTTGTACTCATGGCAGCTAAATTACACGGCAAGGAAACAGATGGATAAGTATCCTGCAAGTCAGAAACACAAAATAAGATACAGTAATAAAGCCTTCCAATGCTGAAATTACCAATTTTCTCTAAAGGGCTTAAACTCACAGGTCCCTTCTGATAGAACTGCTTGGGTGGCATACCCCAAGGGAAGGCTTTGTGTGACGGATTTTACTCAAGACACATCATCCTTCAGCCGTTTTCTTCCCTTTGCATTGTAGCATTGGGTTTTGGTGCCAAGCAGTCAAGGTCCTGTTTTGTTCACAATTATTTTCAGTCGTTCAATCCCTGGTCATCTCACAGTTGGACTATTGTAATGTGCTCTACTTCTGAAGATCATTCAGAAGTAGAGCATACAGCTCGTGCAGAATAAGGTGTTGTGAGCAGTTTGGGGGTCCCCAAGAACTGCCCCTGTAACACCGTTGCTCCATGAGCTGCATTGGTTGCCGGTCTGCTTCTGGGTGCAGTTCAGTGTGTTGGTGATCACCTTTAAAGCCCTTCATGGCTCTCACCCCACTGAGACTGGCCCGTTCCACAGGCTGAGAAGGCATCATGCGGGTCCCATCAGCCCAATTATTCCAGTTGGTGGGGTCCAGGAGGGCCTTCTCTGTTGTTGCTCCTGCCCTCTGGAACATCTTGCCCCCCCCCCCGATGTGAGGTTGGCCCCAACCCTCCTTATTCTTTCATAAGGGCTTAAAGATGTAGCTCTGCCAATTGGCTGGAGGCCCCAGTGGGGGAACAGCACAGTGAATAATCAGCTTTATCATTTACTGTATATCCTTTATTACTTAAAGCATTTGCTTCATGATGCAAAACTCGTGCACTGTACAAATATGCTAAAGTTGCAATGTCTTCAAGAAACATTTCTTTCCTTTTGTCTTCTTAAACTTCTTAAACGCATGCTGTAGCATTCTGGTGGCTGGGCATTTCTTTCGTTTGATCCAGTCATCCAAACCAGTTTGATTGCCAAGGCCAATAATTGCTGAAATCGATGAAATTCCATGTGCTTTTTTTGTCTTTAATTTGAAATAGCTCTAAGCCTTCTTAAGGATATGTCATAAAATCTGAAGTTGTTTTGTGGTTCTGTTATTTTCAGTTAGATGTTGCAAACAGAGCCATATTGTGGTGGTGTTTCAGTTTATACAGCCTAAACAGGTACAAGCCCAAGCATGCAGAAAGAATTCAACTACATATACATTTGCCCTTTGTCCAGGAGGTAGTTTCTTCATTTGAGGTGGATTCTACGGTGAGATTATTTTTGGGAAAATACCCCCTTTTAACCCCCTGATAGAATTTCTGAGTAATCTATAATACTTTAATTTGAGTTGGGTGCTGACATGTGTGACGACTTCTCCACTCTAAATAGATTAGGTTGTTTTTATCCTTAAAGGAAAGGATAATCTAGATATATTTCAGTCTGGCTTTAGACCTGGTTGAGAAACTTTAATGATTTTGGCTGCCTCGATAAATGAACTAATCCAAGAATTCAATAGAGAAAGCAAGTCGCTATTGACTCTGCTGGACCTAATTAATAGCNCTGAGAAATGTTATCACTAAAGCCAGGATCAAACAGGGGAATTTGACAACAGGCTGTGAACTTTGCATCTGGGGGTGAAGGCAGAATACAGGCTCTACAGCATGAGACAGAATCTATCAGGAAGGCAAGGTTTTGAATCAAATAGATGTTTTGTAATTTTTGATATAAGAATCTTTTGGGAGTCTGGGATAATTACACTACTTGGTTTCATATAAAGGAGTAACTGGTACTGGCATCTTCTGCATTTTCAAAATTTCCCTTGTGCCTTTGTTTGATTTCAAGAGCATCTCTATTTCTACCTACTTCACTCTTCGATGTATCTTCTCCTTGCTTTGATGCCTTCTGGCAAATACAAAACAAAACAGCAAAACGTTTTTGCAAGAAGACTTTGATGTGGGCATCAAATATGCCTCCTCAAGGAGGGCGCACAAAAGCACAGTTTCACCTTACAGCCTTAACCTCTCCCTGGAAGCCCTCATCCAAGTATTAACGAATCTTTTCTTTACTTGGATGCATCAGTTAAGCTATACAAAGTGGTTAAGCAATGCCCGTAAAAATGGGGCCATTCATCTTCCAATGATGCTGATCCTAGGTGGGGGAAGGGAAGGGGATGGGTTATGAAGTTGTTGTTCTTGCAGTGCCAATCCCCCTTTTTTAAAAAAAATAGTTTATTCATGAAGTTGTTGTTCTTGCAGTGCCAATCCCCCTTTTTTTTTAAAAAAATAGTTTATTCAAAGAAGGTTAAAATACAAAACACCAAAATATTTAAAAAAGAACAAAAGAATAAAAAGACAACAAAAAGACATCAAAAATAAAAAGTGTCTTTAAAAAAACCACTAACACATATACACATAACATCCTCCCTAGTTAAATACTGATTATTATAATACAGCAATCTTGGTTTTCCAGCCCTTGCGAAACAGGCCAAAAGAATTTTAAACTGTTAACCTACTAAATCTACTTACCAATTGTTAGCCTGTCGTCTATAAACTATGTTAATAAAACAAAACAGTTAACAGAAAAAAGACCAATAATAATGAACATATTATGTAAAAGTATAAAAGCAGTGGTGGCGAACCTATGGCACGCGTGCCAGAGGCGGCACTCAGAGCCCTCTCTGTGGGCACGTATGCCTTTGCCCCAGCCCTGCCTCCCCCCATGGCCCCCTCCTCACCAGCAGCCCCCCCAGAGGAGAGTCGCCCCCGGGTGCGGCCTGGGCAGAGCAGCACAGCCAAGGACATGGCAGCCAGGTAGCGGGGACAAGACTCTGCCTTTGTGCTCCGTCATGAGCAGATGATGCTGCAGGGCGCAGGTGGAGGGTGTGGCCACCATGGTGCTGCTGGGCCGCCTAGGCAATCTGGTTGCAGTGGGCCGTGGAGGCGAGTGGCCCTGCAGGCAGGCAGGGCATGGGGTGGCGGGCAGGGCGGGGGCAGGGGCATGGGGGGTTGGGCACTCGGTCTCTAAAAGGTTCGCCATCACTGGTATAAAAGTAATAAAAATTGTGAATAGTAATAAAAAAAAGACAAGATTGAAATTCCAAAACACTCTGGAATCCTGACCGTGCTTGCAATATTGGTTTTTTAACTGATGATAATAAGGCATAATTTACATTTTGTGTTTTCTAAACTATATCAGATGGAAGTACTTAATTTCAAAAGGGCAAGTGAAGAAAGGGAAAGGGAAAGGCAGAACTATAGCAGCAAAAATGTAAATGTCACATGAATACATTTGATTTGATTTCTTCCATTTCCATTGCTGTTTTCCTTCTATCTATGCAGTTACAACAGGTAAATGTCACAGCTGTATATTCACTTTTAACTCTAAATTATTTGGTATGGTTTGATTGTGGATGACATCGGAATGGTATCAATTTAGTTTGGAAATATGTAGTTGGTGATAACAATTCTGTTAAAGCAAAGGCATTTTTTATCCAGTGCTGCTGATGAAACTGCAAGATCAAATCAGACAATCCTAAAGGAAATCAACCCTGGAAGGACAGATAGTGAAGTGAAGCTCAAATACTTTGGCCACCAAATGAGAAGAGAAGACTTATTGGAAAAGACCCTGAGGTTGGGAAAGATTGAAGGCAAAAGGAGAAGCGAAGGCAGAGGATGAGGTGGTTAGATAATGCCATCAGGGTAACAAACATGAATTTGGGCAAACTCCAGGAGATGGACTATGGCAGTGATGGAGAACCTTTTAGAGACTGAGTGCCCCCAAACCACCCCATCACCCACTCCATCCCCGCCCCACCCCACCCGCAGGGCCACCCACCACCACCACGACCTGCTGCAGACCGCCCAGGCAGCCCAGCAATGCCATGGTGGCCAGGCCCTCCACCCGCACCCTGCAGCATCATATACGTGTGACAGGGTGCGAGGACGGAGTCTTGTCCCCGCTGCCCAACTGCCATGTCCTTGGCTGTGCTGCTCTGTGCGGGCTGCGCTGCTCTGTGCGGGCTGCACTGCTCTTTGGGGGGGTTGCTGGTGAGGAGGGGGCCATGGGGGGATGTGGGGCTAGGGCGACGGCGCGTGTGCCCCCAGAGAAGGCTCTAAGTGCAGCCTCTGGCATGCATGCCATAGGTTCGCCACCACTGGTCTATGGGGTCGCAAAAAGTCAGACACAACTTAGCAATTGAACAACATACAAGCTACTGATGGAAGAAAATACTTCTGGTTCTTCACAGAAATATAGAGGGGGAAAGTCTGTAGCAGTTTACCCTAGATAACGTTAGCATTAAAAAGAACTTGACCTGATCCATTGACATTTAGTTTTCACCACCTTCTGTTTCTAAAAAACTCTCCCTGAAGCTGCTAACAATACTGGGACTCAGAAGAGGGAAAGGTTAAGCCTTATTAACTTTAGGGGCTAGGTGAAAATGGGTTTAGAAGCTTCTAATTCTAATCACATTAATCCAGGATTTTGTTTAATTGCTCTCCGGATTAACAGTGATGCTAAGCTTCATACACCATAAATCTGGATTCTGGCAAAACCTTGTTTAATATAAATAAACCACATATTTGTGCAAATCAGAAATTTGCCTTCACAAGTGAAACTGTTAAATTAAATTTAGTGTGTCATCTTAATTAGGCAAAACTACATGTAATTCCCCCATTCTTATCCTATAGTATTCTATTCTGAGCTAAAAAGAAAAGGAGAAGCCAACATCCCTGTTTGCACCAAGCTTGCAGTTTCTGAATAATTCAATGCAACCTGTTTTACAACAGAGTTCATTATTCTATGATGAATGTAGCCTGTGCCTGCTGTTGACTTTAGACACTAGGCAATGATGTCAAGAGTTGTCAATGAAGTGTAGACAAAAAAACTGTTCTTGTGTAGTACATTGATAACACTTAACTTTCCTCCACTATGTTTCACATGGTGCAATTGCATCCTAAGTCTTCTGAAAGGGAAGATGAGACTGACAACAGAGATGAATACTGTATATATGACCAGAACATCAGACTTTTGTGAAGCTGACAAAGGTTAGCTAAGCTGCTAACTTTAAATCAATCTTTATAAAATGTTAATGTGCGTTCATAAGACCACAGTACATTTTCATTTTCATTTACGATAACACCATATCCTAAACTGAACTTTAACTTGCCAATAAAGTTTGAGTATTGAGGATTTTTTTGTATTAGCCAATATATGTTTTCTAGTCTTTTTGAAAGAATTGCTACTTTATGTCACAATAGTTTTGAGATGCTTGATTATAATCATTGCAAACTTCTTCAACATTAATTGTTCGTTCTGTAGCTTCCTACACCCCCTATCAGTTATTTACATAGCAAAGCATTTATACCTCCCAGACCATCTCCCCACATAGGAGCTTTCTCACTCCAGCAGTCCAAATCTTCTGCTCAGTTCTTCAGCGTATAGCTGTCCCCCACAGAGATCAAGGCAGTTTTACAATTTTAGACCTTTCTGCTTTCCCTCAAACTCCATCACAGAGAGGCAAATTTCTCCCTGCTGTATCCTAAGACTTTGATGTGTTCCACAACTAATGCATTTTCCTATTCTGTTATTGTCATAATTTTAGCCTGTACCCCATTATGATGGCTTTTAATAGTTAAGGAAGGGGAATTGACTTCCCCAATTTGAGTCGTTTCCAGGAACCTGTTGATAAATTGAGAGGGAGAAGCATTAGAGCTCCTTGGGTCCTTTTTTTTCCCTTTTTTTTTAAAAAAAAATAAGTTTGATAAAATTAAAATGATGTGAATATGGATGGTGGCAAAACGATCAGAGGGAGGGCCAATGACCTATGCATTCATGGCAGCTTGCTGGCATCTACCGACTTGAAGGAACTATGACATCTGCTCCAAAGGGTGCCTCTAAGCTGCATAAGGAATGCTGAGTGGGAGGGTGATTGAGAAAGACCAAGAGAGGTCAGGCTTCAGCATTGCTACGTGATAGCATTAATCAGTCTTGTCTCTCTTGACTAACTTAATTCCAGAGGAACCACAGGGGGGGGAAAAAAGCAAGATAAACAGGTTGTCTCTTTTTCAGCCCCACCAAGATCTCAGCCTCCTCTTCACTGTCTATGGCTGGAAAGTCTCCCACCCACCCCCCTTAATAATTTAGCAGCACACACTTCTAGTTCAGTCCATTTTGAAACGATAGAGAATGTCTGTGTGCAAATGTCCCTCCTTAGGACTTGCTAACCAAAAATAAGCATCACACCCATAGCCTAGCCACTTTGGGCTTTGGACCTAACCAATAATAGAATTCAGAGTTTTGGCAAAGATCATTTAAGATAGTACAGATCCCAGAAGTATTCCCTACTTGTCTGTAAATATTAGTGGATTAATCATTTTTTGCTTCCTTGAATTGTATTTTTAACATTAATCTGCTTTTTCCTTTAGGAAATGTCAGTATGGTGGTTGTGCAGAAAAAATATGTTTTTTATTTGCCTTCTCTGTCTTATTATTTGGAACTTCAAAAGTAAAAAAAAGAACTAGAAGATTGATACTACAAGAAATGTGAACCTCACTTCCTTTTGGGGGATGGTATTTCCTATTCCAAAGTTATTTGATTTTTTTGGGACTTTCTACTTTTCATAAAATTCCATGCTTGTAACCAATTCTAAATGTTTTATTTGCCCTGCAGAGGAATACATTTTTAATAATGTTCCCCATTAGTCTGTGGTTAATATGTTCTAACTAAAGCTGTGCTTTTTTTCTTACAGGCTACTGTATATAGTAATTAAATCTATTTGGGCATTCTGTTGGCACTATCCCACATGCAGTAATTAAAACTAGAAGTTGTGTACAGTATAAATCATGCCAGCATATACTGCCAATTTGCACACAATACACTCAAGTCAATATTCTCTCTTTTGTAATAAAAAGTTTATTAGCTGTTGAAAAAACAAATAGAAAGGTGCTTTTCTCTATTTTTCTCGTAACTCTGTAGCCACTGTACTGGAAAAACAAGAGATCATCTCTCTGGTAGATCATATGTGCTCCATAAGGAAGGGGGAAACGGATAAAAATGTTGTCCCATCCCTTTTTTCCAATGCTTTGGAATTTCACTGACTGTTAATTTGGATCCTATCCACTGAAAACGGAGCTTCAGGTCAACCTGGATTGATTCAAACTAATATTACGTTTCCAGTAGGTTAATAAAATTGCATGTTCATCTACCCTCAAAAGTTCCTCCTCCTACGAAAAAAGAGAAGAAGGCATTGAATCTGTTGGGTCAAATCTCAGGCATGTTTGTATTGGATATCAGAATATCCTGGGTATGTACATGAACAAATCTGAGAATTGGTCTGAGCAGTAATTGTTAAAGAGGTTTTATAACAGGAGAATTATTCACACAAAACCTATTATAGACAGAGCCTAGCACCTAACTAATTGCATCTTCCCAAGGTAGAGTTCAACCTTTGGGTATTCATAGCTGGGAAATACAGCAGAAGTAAAGGACCTCAGATAAATGAATAAGAGAGAGGATGTCGAATAAATCCTGGACTCTGTCTGCATCCTGGTACCCCTTTGTAGGTCATGATGCACTGAAGAATCAGTAGTGAGGTGTCGTTGGTGCTCTCTGAGCTTGCTTGTTTTCTTGCAGACGTTTCATTACCCTAACTATGTAACATCATCAGTGCTAGTAAGGAGTGCTATTTGGGGTCTGTTTATATTCTGGTGTCTTGCCTATCTGTGTGGGTGGAGGTGGTCTTAGGGATTCTTTGGTTGGGCTGTTTACTAATGGCTCTGTGGCAGTTTCTTGATTGGGGTATTGCTTACTTGACTGTTGGTCTGAAGGTAACTTTGGAGTTAATCTATGCTGATCTGAGTGCTGATTACTAGTGGAGAAATGCTGGAGTCTTCTCTTTTGGGCTGGTTGATTGTCTCTTTTGCATAGTCTATAGATGTTGTTAATGTCTATGTGTCTATTGATGGCAGATTTGTCAGAGTGCAAGGCTTCTAGAAATTCCCTGGCATTTTTGGATTTGGCCTGGTCTAGGATTTTCACCTTTTCCCAATTGAAACTATGGTTAAATCTGTCTATATGTTGTGAAATTAAAGAATTTTCATCATGCCTTTTGACTGCCAGTTGGTGTTCATGGATGTGTAGAATCAGTAGTATTAGATTTGCCCTTTCAAGAGGCGTGTGTGTATAGCAACTATGTATTAGAATACTTGTCATAATAACTCTCGAACATAGATTTTGAAATTACTACATTACTTTTAAGAGGCTACTTTATTTTTAGGAAGCTGCTCCCTCATGAAAATGCATCCTTTAATTATCCATCATGTAAGCTAACAAGACAGCCAGATAGTTTTCTGGGAGCAAAATTCACAGCAGGATTCTAGACATAAGCTGTATTGAAGATAGACTGATTTATTGCAGGGCAACCAAGCCTAGGATTATCCTTTGTATTCTCAGAACAACATACAATAACCTGATTGTATATTTTGAATCCACTGTATATCACTATGCAAAGAAAAAGCATGTTATGGTCATTCTCATTTAGACTATGAAGCTTAATGGAACTATGTGAGGCTGTAGAAAAACTGAGTGGCACATCCAGTATCAATTCTCAAATTACCCACAGAATTCTGTCAGGATGACATGCATAACCCATGGTATAGTCACTGTTATTTCTCCTTTTCTTCCTAACGATGACAGATTTTTAAAATTTCTACATCTCAACATAGTTTAGAATGCCAGGATATACCGGTAATCGGGATGAAAGCCTTACACTGCTAATTGGAATATATTTTGTCATATTAGTTAATGAAAGAGAAAAATAATCAAATGGCCCTTGAATCATACATTTGCTTCCAACAAACCAAGTCGTAATAGGGCAGTGACAAAAAAAAATCAGTTGGTGATTTTGTTATAAGGGTGGTCTATGCATTTAAGGCAATGCTTGTGTAAAATTGCATATATGCATGTACATCTATAAGAAACCTTGTGTTTTAAACCTTTCTCTCTCTTCTCTCTCCCCCCCCCCACTTCCCATTCCAATGCAGGTGAAGAAAATTTATTGGCAATCTTAAAACGAAGATGGTGGAAGTACATGATCCTTGGAATAATAGATATAGAAGCAAATTACCTGGTAGTTAAAGCTTATCAGTATACCACTTTTACTAGTGTACAGGTAAGAGTTTTTACTAGTTTATTTTCTCTCATTTAATCAAAAAATCAAAGGAAACTAGATTCACAGTAAGAGGTCCATGCTTTCCTTCCTTCCTAAGATTGCCATCCTATTTCCTCTATATGTTGGCTCAAAGGAGAGAATGGATCTTAACACTTATGCCAGGCATGGTATATGGTAATTACATATATGGAGCTATGGGTACATAAAGCTCTTCTTAGCTTTGTTTATTATACCGGCTAAGATGAAACTAGGAGCTTCAAATAAGTTAAAAAGCAGCAATAATTCTGTTCAGCCTTCCATAAAAGGATTAAAAACATGTTAAGAAATGTGAAAAGAAGCTTATTATCTCATCCTCCCCTCATCCAATTTCATGTAGAACTAGGAGTCAATAACTGGAAGCTAAAGTCATATAGTTAGGTAGATATTATTCTTCAAAACATCAAAAACCTTGTACTCATGGCAGCTAAATTACATGGCAAGGAAACAGATGGATAAGTATCCTGCAAGTCAGAAACATAAAATAAGGTACTCCTCACAGTAATGAAGCCTTCCAATGCTGAAATTACCAATTTTTTCTCTAAAGGGCTTAAACTCACAGGTCCCTTCTGATAGAACTGCTTGGGTGGCATGCCCCAAGGGAAGGCTTTGTGTGACGGATTTTACTCAAGACACATCATCCTTCAGCCATTTTCTTCCCTTTGCATTGTAGCATTGGGTTTTGGTGCCAAGCAGTCAAGGTCCTGTTTTGTTCACAATTATTTTCAGTCATTCAATCCCTGGTCATCTCACAGTTGGACTATTGTAATGTGCTCTACTTCTGAAGATCATTCAGAAACTACAGCTGGTGCAGAATAAGGTGTTGGTTGCAGTTTGGGGGTCCCCAAGAACTGCCCCTGTAACACCGTTGCTCCACGAGCTGCATTGGTTGCCGGTCTGCTTCTGGGTGCAGTTCAATGTGTTGGTGATCATCTTTAAAGCCCTTCATGGCTCTCACCCCACTGAGATTGGCCCGTTCCACAGGCTGAGAAGGCATCATGCAGGTCCCATCAGCCCAATTATTCCACTTGGTGGGGTCCAGGAGGGCCTTCTCTGTTGTTGCTCCTGCCCTCTGGAACATCTTGCCCACCCCCGATGTGAGGTTGGCCCCAACCCTCCTTATTTCATAAGGGCCTAAAGATGTAGCTCTGCCAATTGGCTGGAGGCCACAGTGGGGGAACAGCACAGTGAATAATCAGCTTTATCATTTACTGTATATCCTTTATTACTTAAAGCATTTGTTTCCTGATGCAAAACTCGTGCACTGTACAAATATGCTAAAGTTGCAATGTCTTCAAGAAACATTTCTTTCCTTTTGTCTTCTTAAACTTTCACGCATGCTGTAGCATTCTGGTGGTTGGGCATTTCTTTTGTTTGATCCAGTCATCCAAACCAGTTTGATTGCCAAGGCCAATAATTGCTGAAATAGATGAAATTCCACGTGCTTTTTTTGTCTTTAATTTGAAATAGCTCTAAGCCTTCTTAAGGATATGTCATAAAATCTGAAGTTGTTTTGTGGTTCTGTTATTTTGAGTTAAATGTTGCAAACAGAGCCATATTGTGGTGGTGTTTCAGTTTATACAGCCTAAACAGGTACAAGCCCAAGCATGCAGAAAGAACTCAACTACATATACATTTGCCCTTTGAGCAGGAGGTAGTTCCTTCATTTGAGGTGGATTCTATGGTGAGATTATTTTTGGGAAAATACCCCCTTTTAATTTTTTGATCCTGATAGAATTTCTGAGTAATCTATAATACTTTAATTTGAGTTGGGTGCTGATATGTGTGACGACTTCTCCACTCTAAATAGATTAGGTTGTTTTTATCCTTAAAGGAAAGGATAATCTAGATATATTTCAGTCTGGCTTTAGACCTGGTTGAGAAACTTTAATGATTTTGGCTGCCTCGATAAATGAACTAATCCAAGAATTCAATAGAGAAAGCAAGTCGCTATTGACTCTGCTGGACCTAATTAATAGC
>NW_015388918.1:0-36999 GCF_001527695.2 Protobothrops mucrosquamatus
AGGACTTAAATGATTGGAAAAAATTACAATTATCTTTGCTGGGGAGAATTTCAGCAGTAAAAATGAATATTCTTCCAAAATTTCTTTTTTTGTTTCAAATGATTCCTATTTTAAAAAAAGATGTTAATTTGGAGGATTGGCAAAAGGGTATTAATAAGTTTATTTGGGTGGGCAAGAAGCCAAGAGTTAAGTTTAAGATCATACAAGATGTGCGGGAACGAGGAGGACTTAAAGTCCCAAACTTAAAATTGTATTATGATGCGGTGGTTTTGACACTTATTAGTGATTGGTTAAATTTAACAAATAGAAACATACTCTCTCTTGAAGGATGGGATTTGTTATTTGGTTGGCAGGCATATTTAATTTATGATAAAAAGGTAGATAAAAATTTTAAGGCTCATATTTTAAGAAGTGCCTTATTAAGAGTTTTGAAGAAATATTATCATAAATTAAATTATAAAATTCCTATCTGGGCAATTCCAGGACAGGTAATAGAGGGGATATCTAGGGGAGTTAATTTGGATAAATTTTCTTATAAGGAACTACTTCGTCCGGTAGGACGAGATTGGCAAATTAAATCTTTAGTAGATTTGAAACAAGAAAATATTGAATATTCCTGGTTTTATTACAATCAATTGTTAATGAGGTGGCGTTTGGATCAAAAAGTTGGTATTACTTTGCAGGATGAAAATTTGATTAAACAGATTAAAGATCAATCTCAAGCTCATATTAAAAGAATTTATAATGCTTTGATAGAATTGGATTCAGAAACGGAATTGGTTAAGGATTGTATGATAAAATGGGCTCAAAATATACAAGAACCGATTTCATTGGATATACGGGAGATGATTTGGTTTAGAAATGTAAAATTTACTCAAGCCCAAAATTTAAGAGAAAATGTTTATAAAATGTTTTATAGGTGGCATTTGGATCCTCAAAAATTGTCCTGCATGTATCCTAATTTACAACCTAAGTGTTGGAGATGTGAAAATTTAGATGCAACTTATTTTCATATTTGGTGGACAGGCAGGGAAATAAAAGCATTTTGGATTAAGATATGGTGGAATATTCAAAATATTTTTAAGAAAAAGATAAAATTTAAACCGCAGATATTTTTGTTAGGTATCATGGAAGATTTGGATGTTAAAGAAATGAATTTGATGTTGAATCTTATAACTGCTGCAAGACTACTAGTAGTTCAATATTGGAAAACAGAACGTTTGCCCACTATAGAAGAATGGTCATTTAAAGTCTCAAATTTAGCAGAAATGGCCAAGATTTCCGCTTATGTGAAGGATTATTCACAAGAAAGATATATTTCGGTTTGGAGAAGATGGATAGATTATATTGAGAATAAATATGGGACCAAAAAGTTCCATTTGGTTTTTGAGTGAATTTTAGAGTATTATTGTTATTAATATGTTATAATAGTTTATTTATCCTTATTCTTAATTACTAATATATTATTATTGTGTTTAATTTTAATATATTTTATGTTAAAAAGAGAGTTAAAGGATTTTACAGATTTGTTATTCTAATAGTTGATTAATGTTAGTTAGAATACGATTATCTTATTGTTAACCCTGTGATTAGCTCTGGGAAGTGGGGGGGAGGGAGGGGGAGGGGGAGGGAGGGTTTTGGAGAGGGGGGAATTATATTGTAAAACTTTTATAAAACTTTTAATAATAAAAAAAAGATCTAATGGTCAGGATGCACTTCTTATCTATTTAAATTCTCACCATCTTACATCAACTGATTAACAATACAATATTCTTATTTTCTGGTAATTTCCAAATATCTTAAATGTAGTAACCAAAATTTCTCTTATTTCAACATTTAATACTTCCTCTCTTTTTCTCTTAATATCTACTATCTCATATTTAAGCTAGAAATTTTTATTATTATTGCTAAGTAAAAACATATTTATTACATTCATCGATAGATTTTTAGCTTATATATATATCTTACCTTTACATTTAACCTTTATAAGCAAATCAATGTTCAAATTTAAATGTTAATATTTATACTTCCAAGTTTTAAATGACCAAAGTTTTCTTTATCTCAACTCATAACAATATCTAGTATTCAAAGTACACATCTTATCTATTTGAGTATATTCTATTTTAATTCTCACTAATAAGTCAAAACCCCAATTTTCTTCAGTCTTATTCTAGCTTGCTTTCTTTGCCAGGCATTGCTAATTTTAATTAGAAATTCATCACTAATTTTGCAGACTATGGATGGCCCTGAATCAATTCCTAAGGCCCCATGAAGCAGCTTGTAATACAAACTCCATCAAGTAACAGTTAACTGCAAAAATTCTGCCCATCACAATTCTCTTACAAGTTTGGCATGTATGCTAAAGACTGTAATGGTCTGTGCTGCCTTGTATGTATATAACTTAAAAAATATACACAATCATTAATTCTATAAATGTTAAACAAAACTCAAATTGCCATATGATCTTGAAGCAATCTCGATTTCAAATATTATTGCTTAAAGACATGGTTGATGCATAGCTAATAAAGGCAAAATAAAAACTAAGCAAGTACTATCTAAACTTCCAGCAGATTTATACAGTAAGAGGCAAGATGATGGTTATCTTAATATATTTGAAGGGTCATTGTACAGAAAGAAATTCAAATAAATTATAATAATTTAGATAGGATCTGAACTGGAAGACTATCTGCAAATTAGAAGACTTCTCTTCATTAGATGATTTTAAACAGACAGCTATTTACCATAACACAGGGAGCATCAGTGTATTTATTGCAGCAAAACTGATCAAAGAATTCTAAATTTCATATTCAAATTTTAAAAATCTAGTTTTTAATTAATCTGTTTTTAGTCATATGGGCTGTATAGTTTTGGAGGAATATTAACATTTAATTTTCTTCCCAAAGTCTGACATTTTGTATTTAACACTATAGATCAGGAGTGTCAAACTGCTGGCCCATGGGCTGGATGTGTCATCTGGAGCCGCGCCCACCCCATTGCTGGCAATGGCAAAACCGGCCCGATACGTTGCGTGACATCATGTGACATCGCGCGAGTTTGACATGCCTGCTATAGATGGTTCACATTATCTTTTATATAGGGGTTCAATCAGTGCTCAGATTTTAAAATGTATAGGAGCTTTTTCTGCAAGTTGCTATCCTATGATTATAGGACTTTTTATTCTTTCCAAACCAACAAATGTTAGAAAAAAATAATGTAAATGGGCTCAGGATTCTATTTGTCCAACACCAGGATCATTTTCTGAAAATACAATAAAAATAGACCAAATCTGGTATGGCAGAAAAAGCCAATAACAACATTACAGAGTTAAAAAGTGAATCAGACCCAACCAGGGGATATAGAGAAACTCAGTCCAGAAAATTTTTTCTCAGTGCTTTCCATCCCTTCTTTGTTCCCTGTTACATGACACACAGCAAAAGATATGCAGCCTACCATATGCTTCCCTAGTCACAGGGGCAAATACATGCAGATGCAATACCGACCCTGATTATATCTTCCCTCTCTTGCACACACTAGCAACATAACTGTACCAACTATGCTTAGACCTCACAGGCTCTACAAATAGGTGGTACCTGGCTCAACGGTAGAAACTGTGAAAGGGATCTAGGTGTCCTAGTAAACCACAAATATGAGCCAGCAGTATGCTATAGCTGTCAAAATACCCAATGCAGCTAGCCTGTATCAACAGTGAGATAGGATCAAAATCATGAGAAGTGAGAGTACTTCTTTATGCTGCACAGCTGAGACCATGCTTATAATACTGCATCCAACTCTGGTCACCATGATACCCAAAAGATGTTGAGATGCTAGAAAGAGTACAAAGAGCAACTAAGATGATATAAGGGTTCTGGAGGCTTAACCATATGATGAATTATTGAGGGAGCCAGGTGTGTATTATTATGCAAGCATGGGAAGCAGAGGTGTAACAACCTCTCTCCTCACCGATGACCAGAAATAGTCTGTTCAAAAGCCTCAGAAACCATAAAGAAAATGAGTGAATGGTGAAAAGACTGGACTTAAAGATAAGTCTTTGTAATGAAACAATGTTCTACTTGGATACAAAGTTTTACTCTGCTAGTTAAGCTGAGTAGCATGGCTGTCAGCACTCTGTTGGGTTCTGTTATCATTAACTGTGTGTACTTTCAAGGATTATAATTTGTAAAATAATTGGATGAAATATCTGTGGAAAGGGTTTTTTTCTCCTCTCCAACCATAAGGACTACATATTTATAAAGATTATAATTACTGAACTGAATTTATATGAACCAAATGATCTGAATATGAATATGAACTGAAAAAAACTCAGTGATCATTTATTCAAGTATTTGTTTACACTATAGTGCTATTTACACTATGGATTCTCTGGCTGTTACAAGGCAAGGTTTGTTTACATTAACCACAAAGCAAGACTGCAAATTTTTGAGGATTGTAAACTGATTTATGAGGATTGAAAAACTGTGCTCTAACTAAACTGCAACAAGACACCGCAGATTTCTATTTATCTGCAATTACCACTCTACTTTCTTTGAATTACAAACTATAAAGATTAGAACATTTTAAATGAAAGAACCTCTTCAGTATTATAATATAATCTTTTACACTAAATTCAAGCTGATATTTCATTTTTTATTTTCAGCTGAGATTTTACTTTTCTTTTCATCTTCTTATTCATCTGTCATTTTTTATAGATCTATGGATTGCAAACTATATCTAGAGGGCAACTTCACTTGCATTTAAGTTCTATATTAACCACAAGAGGGACTAAAAGACTAACATGGACAAGCGACAAATCAAAATGTGTAGTCCTCAATGGAATTACATCTACATGGAAGGAAGCATGCAGTGGGGCACCCCAAGATTCTGTCTCGGGCCCAGTACTCTTCAACATCTTCACAAATTATTTAGATGAGGAACTCATCAAATTTGTAGACAACAGCAAGCTGACAGGAATAGCCAACACCCCAGAAGATAGGCTCAAGATCAAAAAAGATCTTGACAGACTTGAGCCCTTTCCAACAAAATGAAATTCAGTGGTGACAAAAGGAAGGTTTACACTTAGGCAAGAAAAAACAAACAAATGCACAAGTATTGAATAGATGATACCTGGCTCAACAGCAGTAACTGTGAGAAGGATCTAGGTGTCCTAGTGGACAACCACTTAAATATGAGCCAGCAGTGTACTGCAGCTGCCAAAACCGCCAACAAAGTCCTAGGCTGTATAGGTAGTCCTCAAACAGTTCCTTTAGTGACCATTTGAAGTTACAACAGCACTGAAAAAAGTGACTTATGACCCCTTTTCACACTTGCGACCATTGCAGCATCCCCATGGTCGTCCCAAAGGTGCTTTTTCATGAGGCAACTGGACTTTTTTTTTCTCTTTGAAGACATTTTGCTTCTCATCCAAGAAACTTTTTCAGTTCTGACTGGATGGTGGGGAATGGAAGGATTTATATTCCTTGCAGACAGTTGGTCATTTGCATTCTTTTAGCAAGTAATTGATGCCACCTGGAGGCTTATCTGTGTCGTCAGGATCACCTGAGTAGAGGACACAGAAAAACCTCCAAATGGCTTTACTGATTCTCTAAAAGAATGCAAATGATCAGTTGTCTGCAAGGAATATAAATCCTTCCATTCCCCACCATCTTGTCAGAGCTGGAGGAGCTTCTTGGATAAGAAGCGAGACATCTTCAAAGAAAAACAAGAAAGTCCAGTTGCCTCCTGCAAAAGCATCTTTGGGACAACCCCGACCTGGAAGACTGAGAATCTCCATAGACATTTATAATGGTTGCAATATCCCAGGGTCATGTGATCACCTTTTGAAACCTTCTGACAAACAAACTCAATGGGGAAGCCTGACTCATTTAACAAACATGTTCCTAACTTAAAAACTGTGGGGACTCACTTAACAACTCTGGCAAGAAAGGTCATAAAATGGGGCAGCACTCACTTAACAAATTTCTCACTTAGCAACATAAATTTTGGGCTCAATTGCAGTCATAAGTCAAGGACTATCTGTATTAACCGAGGGACAGAATCAATATCATGTGAAGTGTTAGCACTGCTTTATAATGTCTTGGTAGAACTCTACTTGGAATATTTCACCCAGTTTTAGTTGCCACAATATAAAAACAATGTTGATATTCTAGAAAGAGTGCAGAGAAGCACAACAAAGATGATTAGGGGTTGGAGGCTGAAACATATGAAGAACGATTGCAGGAATTGGTTATTTCTAGTCTAGTAAAAAGGATTGGGGTGACATGATAGTAGTGTTCCAATATTTGAGGGGCTGCCACAAAGAAAAGGGTGGCAACCATTTCACAAAGCACCTGATGGCAAAACAAGAGGCAGTGGATGGAAACTTATCAAGGAGAGAACCAATCTAGAAGTAAGGAGAAATTTCCTTATACTGAGATCAATTAATCAGTGGAATGGCTTGCCTCCAGAAGTTGTGGATCCTCTGAAGGTTTTCAAGAAGAGATTGGACAACCATTTGTCCAACTTGTTTCAAGTTGTGACATATATAACAATAACATATATAATAATCACAAAGAACTTCTGCTCTTTGCAATTGTGGTGACATTCAGACAACAGCACATATGAATATCAGCCTTTTGTGCCCCAATCAGTATACACTTGAGGACCTCATGGCAGCGTGACAGAACCACTACAGTATTGCTTTCTGTGGGAGTTGCAGCCATTTGTTTTTCACACTAAAAACATAAACATTAAAAAATTGAACTGGGCAACCTCCAAATAAATCCAAACCAAGTCAGGACCCAGTTTGAAATTCCAAATGAAAGTTGGAAGCAAATTGTGACTTTATTTCCATTGTTCCACTAATCTGAAATATATTTCATTCAGACTGGTTTTATTTTCCAGAATGCCAGAGTTACTTTTCAGAATTGGGTCTTAAAACAAGTTCATGTGCTCTTCTGAAGTCATCCTATCCTCAATATTTTAGAATCATAAGTCTGAAATATATATTTAAACTACATATAATGGCTGATTCTTTCATGAATTAATTTCATGAAACACTGAGCTTTCCAATATAAGCCTCTTTTGAGCACTATGAGGGTCACTAAGTGATTTCTTTTGTGCTTTTGTCTCTTGAAGATGTAGTTGAGAACAGCTTGCTTCTACCAAAGTATTTCTTAATTTACTTTTTTACTAATATAATCAAGCAACATTTATCTATAGCTGAACTATGTCCAAACTCTGCACCCAGGATGAATGTGAACATTTTATTTTACTTTTAATGGGATATTTTTAAATAAATTACCTAATATTCTTCCAGCAAGCCTCTTATGTTTCAGAAGCATATTTTAGGGAATCAAGGAAATAACCTTGAGGGAAATAGGCAAGAACCATTTTAAAAGCAAAAAGGGTTGAAACATTCCTTCAGTCTTGGGAAACAAGATATTATTTGAAAGAGACTCAAGCAGGCTCCTCGATGATTCACTGGGATATAAAGAGGGAAGGGAGGTAAAGTACCATCAGGCTTGCAAGATTCTATTATTATAGCCCATCTCAATAAAATATAATTCTAATCCTCCAATGCAGTGAAAAGTCTGTTTCCTGACCTGGTCTATCACAAAAAGTTGACTCATATCCTCATAACAAGGGCTTCTGCTGAATTCAAATATCTAGCAAAAATAAAGATCAAATCAGCAGAAGCTTAGCAAATAGTAGTAAAATACAGATATATATATATATATCAGTTGATCCTTGTTCTCAAATGCTTCATTGTATTTCACCAGATTTCATTGCATGTTTACAAACCCCTTTGTCTAACTGACTAATTATTTCAGTTGAATGTTTTAGTATTGCACTTTACAATCCATTACCTCTTATTTCTCTTGTCAATAATTCTTAGCTGAACAAAAACAGCAGACAGTTAAAACTCTTCAATCATTTGTACAATCTTCATTGTTCTGCTTAACCATTAATACTGAAATGGTATCTTCAAATTTATTATAAATTTATTATAGGATTGTAGGATGCTGTGGCTAAAATTAAAAGGAACATCTTCCAGAAGAGAAATGGTTGAGCTGCAACTGCAACTTCTCATGTAAATACAATTGTACAGTAAATAAATTTCTGTTTATTTGACTGGACTGTAAAGTTTTTCTTGGCCCAAATTAAAGTTTTTAAAAATGTATAGTTATTAATCAGAAGCTGAGACTTGCCAGAGTTCTATAAGATATGGAGTGCATTTTTCAATTTCAGTCCCAGCTATGGCTTGAGTACTCTTCACACAAGCTGTCATAATAGCAATGACGAGCCATCATAAATTTATAATGCAAACAAATTGTTCACATTATGACTAGACACAGGGCTTTTTTTGTCATAGAATGCCCAGAACGGAGTTCTGGCACCTTTTTTGGATGGAACCTTGTAGGGTAGGCAAGACGGGTTGTATGATGTGTGTGAGTTCCGGCACTTTTTTTTTTTTTTTTTTTACAAAAAAATCATTGACACTAGACATACTGTAACCTAGTGGAGATAGCTCAATCACACAGCTGTGTTGAAAAATAGAAACCTCTTCCTTGCTGAACTACAAATAGGAATAATTAATGCTTTCACATGTTAATCTCTACTCTCAAACAAAACAATATTCCAACTTGATGTTAGATCAGAACATGATTCATTCTGTAGCAATTAAAAGGATCTATATGTACAAAAACACAAGGGAGCCACAATTAGCTGAGGCACCCAGATCTTTGCTTACTGCACACCCTTTAAAATGTCGGCAAAAAAATAAAGCACTCAACTTGAAATGGTTATACTGTATAGACCCATTTGCTGCAACATATAAGTGATTTGCTAGTAGTCTCTAACAAAAATATAGTCTTAGAAAAGATAGCAAAAGTAACAGTTCTGAGACTGTTGTCCATAAATTTGAGTTCCATATTTATCCTAGTTTTCTCAAAACCAATTGACACATTTTTTTGACCAGATAATAAATTCAAAATAAAATCCATCTTTATTAAGACTAAGGGAAAGTCGAGACGCTAAATTGGAATAACAAAAATCCAACTTGTCTGAAAACATCACCTCACTCTCCGAACTGGATTAAGGATCCTGTTGCAAAGATGGGCTGCCTGTGGGATAGCCTCTAGATACGCGCAAGAATTTCTATTCTTATTTCAGGATTGAGCAGCATCACTAGAAAATGATACCTACTACCGGTTCAGTCTCCTTTTTTGCAGTTACTTAAACTGTTAAGCTCTGCACGGCATAAAAGATGGGGTGGCAGGATGATGGATGAGAGTTTATCTGTGAAAAGTATTACACCAATTGAGCATAAATACTTACAGAACGATCTTCCCCGGCAACTTTAACGTTCTCCTTTTTTTCGAAAATTCCCTTCCAAAGGCACGCTATTGCCTTCAAATCGCAAGAACCTGGCCCAGGGGACAACTGGCAAAGCGGGCCATCTCCCACTCTTCCTTCGCGTCGACGTTGGGAGGCAAAGAAAAAAAATTACTTACTGCCCATGAAAACAAGAGGTCGGCTGAGCAAGGCAGTTGCATGTTCCAGAGTTTGCACCTCCCTTCCTGCCTGGCAAACCTGTCGGCATGGAGGGATTCTCAAGTTCGCGCTTACCCTATCCCAGCGGATTTCGGTAGTAGACTACTACTATCTTGACTGAGCAGCCTCTGATTGCGATTCTTGCGCCTTCCATCTCTCCTAAGCTCCCGCCGCACTGGAGGCTTCTTCGCGCAATAGATGGAAGGAGCAGAGAGTAGCTTCTGCTCGATGGGGAAAGCCCGCGCTGGCTCCTGTGCGTAGAAAAGGTACGCCCGCTCGCCCTAACAACAGAAGCTTCGGGAGTAGAATTCTGCAGCTGTGGTTCTGGTTGCTGAGGGCTAGCTCGCTGAGAACCGCACATGGGTGGTGGAGGGAAAGGATAGATTGGCATTGTATTTCAGGCGCCCTCTTCAGGCCCAAAGGATAGCTCCTGGCGAGAAAAGGTAAAGCACTTCAGGCGGCTGTATATGTTCTGGTTTTTGGACATTGCTCTCCATGGCTATCTTGGCTTGGATTGTGGAAATCACCAGAAACCTTATGTCTGCAAAGGCATTTATTTGTGGAACTGATGCTTTCTTTAAGGCTTGTTGTGTCTCTTCCAAACTTCTTGTTTTTTAAACCTGGATTGAGACCTCTTTTGCATGTGCTTCAGATTTGAGTTGCACAGCATATAAATTAAACCATGAAAGATGGGTTCTGGAAGCTTTGTGTTAGCAGCTACCATGTATTGAGTACATTACAGAATTTTGTATGGCAGTTTTTTTTAAAAAAATACTTTCACTTACGTAGCTACTTAGCTGCTGCTTATGACCATGTTTATCCACATTATTAAATTACTTGTGTCTCTTTCTTAAGAACACCACAGATCCGCTGCTACACCCCTTGCAATTTGCCTACCAAGCAAATAGATCGGTAGATGATGCTATTAATATGGCTCTGCATTACATCCTACAACATCTTGAATCTCCAAGGACTTATGCAAGGGTCCTTTTTGTAGACTTCAGCTCGGCATTCAATACCATCATTCCAGATATTCTTCTAACTAAACTGATTCAGCTAGCCGTGCCTGACCACACTTGTAAGTGAATCATAAGCTTTCTAAAAGACAGGAAGCAGCAGGTGAAGCTAGGCAAAATCACATTTGATACCTGTAGGGTATAGGCAGGGCTGTGTGCTCTCTCCACTTCTCTCTATATACCAATGACTACATCTAAAAGGATCTCTCTGTTAAAGTACTGAAGTTTGCAGATAACAGTGATTCGAGACAATGACAAATCTGTATACAGGTGGGAAGTTGAACAACTAGCTTTTTGGTGCAGTCAGAACAGTCTTGAACACACTCAAATCTGTAGAAATGATAATAGATTTTAGGAGAAACCCTCCTACTCTATCACCTGTTACAATACTTGACAACACAGTATCAACAGTAGAGATCTTCAAGTTTTTAGGTTCTAATCCAGGGGTGTCAAATTTCATTGAGGGCCGCATCAGCATTGCGGTTTCCCTTGGGGGCCCTGGATGGGTGTGGCCAGAGTGGGTGTGGCCTACTGGGTGTGCGTGGATGGAGTGGGGTGGATGTGGTTTTGGCAGGCAGCGGGGCGCTCTCCTCACAGCAGCGAGAGGTTGAGCCGGGCGGTGCGAAGCTCACCAGCTTTGCACCTTGCTGCCTGCTGAAACTGGGCAGGCTGGGGGCTAGACAGCATTGCACTTCTCATCAGATTCATGCCACCCAGCTCAGCTCTTGGCGCTGTGAGGAGAGTGCCCCGCTGCCTGCCAAAACCTCTCCCCTGGAGCCCATCAAGCCGGATATGTGAAGTAGGCAAGGGTCATTTGCTGGCCACTTCCAGGTGATGGTGCATTTCTTCATTCCTCACAAAGGGTGACACTTCCCCAGCATGCACCCAGGAGGCGGGGCCGAAGTGGCAGGGCTTGGTTCCTCGCTGTTTCCAGATGGCCTTGTGGAGCTAAGACTGAATACATTTCAGCATAGATGGCCACCACAAAATTGTACATTGGCTCCTGGCTGGCCTGGGCAACAGGGGCCGTTCCCTCACTGTTTCCAGGATGGCTTCACGGGCCATATGAAACCACTTCGTGGGCCGCATCCGGCCCCTGGGCCTTGTATTTGACATGTCTGTTCTAATCTATAATATCTGAAGATCAGTGGTCGGATTCAAATATGTGAACAACCAGTTCTCTGTGTGGATGCCACCTCTGGATGTCCATTCTGGGCCTGGGAATCAAAAAATTAGCTACCATTTCTGCCAAACGGGTGCGAACTGGCTGAATCCCACCACTGCTCAAGACTTAAAATGGACACTGTTATGTCCTGGGCCTGTGATTGACAGAGCAGGTGCAGGAAGCTGCAGAGAGACCCGGGCAGACTACGTGGCCTGCCTGGGCCAGACAGGCTGTCTCCAGCCTATTGTGCATGCGCAGAGCAGGAAAAAATGTTGCATTTATTGGCTGACGCTGTTCCCTGCAAAAGGGTATAAAAGGGATCAGTGACATTTTGTGTTGTTCTGTTGAAGCTTAAATAAAGAAGCATCTGTTGTTACTCCTGCCTCATTTCAATGTCTTATCAACACGAAGAACAGAACATTGGTGACGAAGGTGGGATCGTGCTGCAAGAAAAAGAATACTAGGCTGACTGACCATGGAAGGCCCGAAGTGCTTGGAAGTTCAGCATTCCAACTTGTGTGACTCTGCCTGCCAGTACAAAGACGCTAGAGGAGAGCTCGTCAAGATTCATCCTGGAACCCCTTCACAAGCCTGAGCAGCATGAGGCATTGGAAGAGGCTGCCAAGAAGAAATCATGGCAAAGATTGGACGTTTGTCTGAATTTGATGTATTGCATCCTGAACATTGGAGCTCCTACGTTGCCAGGATGGAGAACTACTTTAGGGTAAACCAAGTTCGGGAGGACAGGCTCAAAGCCACAATGTTACTGTGTGTTTGTGGGCAAAAGACTTTTTACATTGCTGAAAACTTGGTTGCTCCAGCACCTTTGGAATCTATTGCTTACACAGAGCTGAAGAAAATGTTAAGGGAACATTTTGAACCAAAGCTATCGGTGATTGCATGGCGTCATGCATTTGAACAGCGGGACCAACGTCCAGGAGAGTCTGCTGCAGACTTTATTGCTGCTCTGCGTCAAGCTGCAAGGCCCTGTGAGTTCAAAGATTTGGAAGAACAGCTACGAGATTGGCTAGTTTGTGGGTTGAGGAGCTGAGAACTGCAGCAAAAGATTTTTGCAAAAGAAGCCGTTTCCTTCCAAGACGCGCTAAGGGAGATCACGGCCGAAGAAGCAGCAGGAGGAGCTGTTAAGGCCTTGTGGCTTTCCAAGAACTCTAAGTGTTTGGGCTCAGTCCATCAAGAGGTTGCTAGAAAGGTAACCGAACTAGAATCCGAAAATGAGGTCGATCGTCTGCAGCAGCCATCGGAAAGTAGGTCCCAAGAGCAATCTGACAAAGGGTCTGACAAGGCAGTTCCATTCCCTTGGTGTTTCGGATGTGGAGGCCGCCACAAGCAGACCGACTTCCGTTTTCACTCTGCTACTTGCCAGGCATGTGGCCAGCAAGGCCACATAGCCGCCATCTGTTTGGGTCGCAAGAAAGACCATCCATCGGAAGAATTGCCCCAGAAAGGTATCAGGGTCCCCAGCCAGAATAGGGTGGGTTTTTGCATGTCTCGAAGAAGCGTATTGAGAACTGGCCATTGAAGAAGAAGCTGCATATTGATGTCAAATTGCAGTGAGTCCCCTTAATGATGGAGCTGGACATGGGTTCAGCTCTGTCAATCATTTCCCAGAACACCCTAAAGCAGATCTGCTGTAGAAGCAGCCAAAGAGTTAAACTCAGGCCGTTGAATCTTATTCTAACGGATTTTCAGAATTCCCTAGTCAGTATGAAAGGGGAGGCCATGTTCAGAGTGCAGCGTAAGAACTTTGAAGGGTTTTTGGACATTGTCGTGGTTGAGGGTGACCGCATGAGTCTAATTGGACTCAATTGGTTTGAGGCACTTGGAATTCAGGTGACGGGGCTACACAGTTTGCAAAATGGCAGGTCTTGCAGAGGTTTGCAAGGAGTTTGCTGATGTGTTCAGCCCAGAACTAGGGTCATACAAGATGCCTTCAATTGCCTTATGGTTAGACCCCTCCATTGCACCAATTAGGATTAAGCCTCGTCGGGTGCCTTTTGCGCTTAAGCAAAAGATTAATGCTGAGCTGGATAAACTGCTACAGCAAGGCATTTTGGAATCTGTGGATAGAGTCCATGGGAGACACCCATAGTCACGCTACTCAAGGCCAATGGGGAAGTCTGCATTTGTGCTGACTATAAATGCACGCTAAACAAAGCGTTACAGCAGCACTCTTATCCGGTGCCCGTGGTGAACCACATTTTGGCCTCACTCAAAGGAGGCCGAGTTTTCGCCAAACTCAATTTGGCTCAGGCCTATCAACAGCTACCAGTTGATGATGAAACAGCAGAGACCCAAACGATCGTAATGCACTGGGGAGCTTTCAAAGTCAGAAGACTGCAGTTTGGGGTTAATGTAGCTCCTGGCATTTTCCATAGCGTAATGGAGCGAATGCTCCGTAACATTCTGGGAGTTTGCCCATATTTTGATGATGTCCTCATCGTAGGGGAATCAATCGAAAACCTGTCTGAAAGGCTCCGGTCCGTTTTGCTGCATTTCCGCGAAGTGGGGCTGAAGCTTAAGCAGGAAAAATGCAAAATTGGAGTAACTTTCACTGAATTCCTGGGGTTTCGTATAGATGCCGAAGGCATCCATCCTGCTGAGTCCAAGCTCAAAGCAATACAGCAGGCCCCAAGTCCCAAGTCGAAGAGCAAGCTTCAAGCCTTCCTTGGACTTCTAATCTTTTACCATTCCTTCCTTCCACACAAGGCTGCAGTGGCAGAGCCATTACACCGCCTCTTGGATAAACAGGCTCCATGGAAGTGGACGGAAGTCCACAAAAGGAGTTTTGCTGAGGTCAAAGCATTGTTATCTTCAAATGCTGTTCTAGCTCATTTCAATGAACAGTTGCCAGTTTGTATAGCTTTCGATGCATCCCCTTATGGGATCGGGGCTGTGTTAAGCCACCTCAAGGCTGATGGGACACAAGTTCCTGTAGCCTACTATTCAAGGACTCTGTCTTCTGCTGAGCGTAATTACGCACAGATAGACAGAGAAGCCTTGGCCATTGTGGCTGGCATAAAAAAGTTCCATGACTTTTTGTATGGTTGCCACTTCACGGTCTTTACAGACCACAAGCCACTTCTGGGGTTGTTCACAACGAACAAACAAACCCCACACATAATTTCTCCTAGAATGTTGAGGTGGTCAATCTTCCTTTCTGCATATGACTATTCCCTGGTTCACAAACCAGGTAAAGAAATGGGCCATGCAGATGGCCTTAGTAGGTTGCCTCTACAGCTCTTAGAATCAGATCCTGCTCCGGCCAATCACATCCTGGCTATCCAGGATTTGCCTGAGTCTTCCCTCAATGCAGGGGATGTGGCTGCAGAAACAGCTACTAATAACACGCTAACATGCGTGTTGAACTGGCTGTTGTCAGGATGGCCTGACAAGTGTCCTGGCATCAGTTTCCAGAGTTTCTGGAAAAGGAAGCATGAGCTATCCACCTTTAAGGGTTACATCCTGTGGAGTAGCAGGGTAGTGATCCCAACCTCATTGAGGACTAGAGTCTTGCAGTCTCTGCATGAGGGACATCTGGGAATAGTCCAGATGAAGGCGCTTGCACGCAGCTATCTCTGGTGGCCTGGGCTTGATATGGAGATTGAGACCCAGGTCCATGGGTGCCACATTTGCCAACAGTCCAGGCCTGAAATGCCACAGGCTCCCATGCATAGATGGGAGGCCACACATGCTCCTTGGTCGAGGGTTCATATTGACTATGCTGGCCCCTTTCAGGGGCAATTCTTCCTCATTGTTGTGGACAGTCACTCCAAATGGCTAGAGGTCATTCCATTGCCCACCACGATGACTGCCAGGAGCATCCAGGTGTTGAGGGGAATCTTCGCCTCTCTTGGGCTCCCAGATGTTCTTGTCTCCAACAACAGACCTCAATTCACCTCTTCGGAGTTCCAGTCCTTCCTGAAAGCCAACATGATTCATCATGCTACTTCGGCACCCTTTCACTCGGCTTCCAACGGCCAAGCTGAGCACATGGTGTGCACCACCAAAGATGCCTTGAAGAGGCTCACTCATGGGAGCTGGCACCACAGGTTAGCTGATTTTCTCCTTTGCCACCGCACCACACCTTGCACAGCTACAGGCAAGAGCCCAGCTGAACTCCGCTGGGGTCATCATCTTATTACCAAATTAGACAGACCGGGTGGTTTCACAGGTGTCACAGCCGTGGGCACCGAGGAGATTACAAGTGGGTGATCCAGTTTGGGCAAGGAACTATGGACTTGGACATCTTTGGGTGACATAAGTGGTCTGCAAAGTCACTGGGCCACTGTCATATGAAGTGGCCTTAGAAGATGGTCACATGCTGCGTCGGCACATTGACCAGCTGCGATGGAGGCTACATAGTCACCCTTCCGCTCCTGACTCTGCTCTCAGAGGGGGGAGGACCACAATCAGGATTGTGGATCTCAGTCTCTCTGTGAAAGCAGGGGTTTGCACTCTCCAAACGGGTTTTGCCAACGAGGCGGCTCCTGACTCTGGCACTGGGTCCATGGGACATTGCACGCAATCAGCTTCTCATGCCACACCTACCTCTGGCCTTGCGCCTATGGGACAGTGTTCCCAACTGGGTTCTCTCGCTGATCCGGGGAATTCCACCCCACCAAGGAACTCTGGTTTGGGCTTACTGGAAAGGGCCACCCGAAGTCAAATGGACAAAGGGTTGGGCCTACCAGAACAGGCCATCCAGCAAGATCCAGGTTCACCCACATCAAACGGGTCTCAAAGTCCTGGTCTGCCGAGCCTGGCAGGTGAGCTTGCAGACCGGGCGCTTGCAGCAGCTCCAAGATTATTGGAGCAGGCCAGAGGCCCTCCAAAGTTCTTACAAGATTATGTAAGGTTCCTGTCAGTAAGAAGGCAGGCCTACTTTTTCCCTAGAAATCAGAACACGCTCAAAAGTGTATTGTAATATTATAAAATATTAAGTATTGCTGTGGAGAGTGACATTGTAGTAGTTCAAATAGTAAGTATCTATTTTTTTGAACCAAGAGGGGAGGGGTGTTATGTCCTGGGCCTGTGATTGACAGAGCATGTGCAGGAAGCTGCAGAGAGACCCGGGCAGACCACATGGCCTGCCCAGGCCAGACAGGCTGTCTCCAGCCTATTGCGCATGCGCAGAGCGGGAAAATATGTTGCATTTATTGGCTGCAAAGGGTATAAAAGGGATCAGCACCATTTTGTGTTGTTCTGTTGAAGCTTAAATAAAGAAGCATCTGTTGTTACTCCTGCCTCGTTTCAATGCCTTATCAACACGAAGAACAGAACAGACACCTAACATCAAAAATGTCATCAAAAAAGCACAACAAAGAATGTTCTTCCTGCACCAACTCTGGAAGCTCAGACTGCGCAAGGAGCTGCTATACAGTTCTACAAAGGAATTACTGAGTCTGTCATTTGCACCTCTATAACTATCTGGTTTGGCACTGCAACCAAACAAGACAGACACAGACTTCAATGAAAAGTTAGAACTGCAGAAAAAACAATTGCCTTCCATTGAGGACCTGCATACTGCTTGAGCCAGAAAGAGTACTATGAAAATAGCTACAGACCCCTCACATCCTGGACATAAACTGTTTCAACTTCTTCCCTCAAGATGATGCTATAGGGCATTGTATGCCAAACCAGCTAGACACATGGATAGTTTTTCCTGTGCCATCATTTTGCTAAACAAGTAATTCCCACAACATTGTCAAACTACCTAGCAGGGCTGTATTACTATTGTCCTTCTCATCCTTCCTATTGCCTATTCCTTATCTTCTTATGACTATAACTTTGTTGCTTGTATCTTATGATTTATATTGTTTTATTTAGTATCCTAGTATGATGTTGATTGGTTATTTAGTATCCTATGACCATCACTGAGTGTTGTATCTTATGATTTATGGTGAATGTATTTTATGTTTATAAACATAATTTATCACTTGTTGCTTGTATACACTGAGAGCTTATGCACCGGAGACAAATTCCTTGTATGTCCAATCACATTTGCCATTAAAGAATTTAATTCTAATTCTAATTCTGATTCTAATTACAGCACATATCAGGGATAGCCTTCAGTCATCCATAGCGCTACAGGTAATCCTTGAGATATGACCATAATGGAGCCCCCCCCCATCCCTGCTCTCCCCAATGAAACATTAAACAAATGTATGGATCATTGAGTGCGGAATGCCTCATGGGTGAGGGAGACTGTTGGAGACCTAGCACAGGCCCAGGCCTGCCTCTCCTGGCCCTCCCAATGGCCTCCCTCAACCCCAAGATGCCCCATGCTTCACTTCCTGTGCCTTAAGTCCCAATAGGCTTTTTCCTTCTCCCACTGGGTCTGCCTAGGCCTTAGGCCTGATTCCCACCCCACCAGGTCAAACACCCTTTTCCTCATGAACTTTTTGAAGAACTCTGAGGCCTTCCATAGTGCTGGAATGAGTTGCTTTTTTGTGCAGCCACATAGCACAATTCTGAAACTGGCTGCCATTTTGTCCCACCCACAAAATAACAGCCACATTTGGGTCACTGCTACACAGCCTGAAAACAAACTTCATTTTGTTGCCTTAACAAGACCTGCACAGTGCTGCCAAAGCTTTCTGCGCATTCAGCTTCTTCTGCAGCACTATGCAGATTTCACAGCAACACAAAGCAATTTGTCTGGCAGCTGCCATTTTGTCGCTGCCAACAAGCATGGCCTGATCTCCTTCCACAATGTGAGGTCTGGAGCACTTCAAAAGGTAAGTGTGGTGCGTGATGGGCATATGGGGAGCAGGCCCAAGCTCTGCACGGTTCGCAGAGTGGGATGGATGAGAGGTGCGAAGGCGCTGCTATGATCCTATGGTGGGTTGTAATGACGAATGACTGCAGGGTTATTGCAGCCATCATAACTTTGAAATGGAGTTGTATGTACCTTTTGGGGGGTTGTAACTTTGAATGTTTGTTAGCTTTGGGGGAATCTGTTGTAACTTTGAACACTCATTAAATGTTCTGTTTTACCTCAAGGACTACCTATATTGCAGCATTCCCCAACCTTTCCAGGTTGGCGGCCTGGCACGGAGGGAAGGGGGAAGAGGGGACAGTTTTATATGAAGGACATTGGCATGCTTGCACATGCGAGCACACACACAGCTTCATTTATATGAGTGGCATGCATGTATACCCACCACTCGGTGAGTGGAGCTATGAGCGACAGCGCCTACCACTCAGCAAGTGGGGCTGTGAGCGCTGGCACCTGCCACTTGGCAAGCGGGGCTGTGAGTGCTGCAAGTGCCAACGTCTGCTGCTTGCACAAGTGGGGCTGTGTGTACCTCCACCAGCCCACCACTCACATGGCCTGTTGCGAATAGACCACAGCCCAGTAGTGGGCCAGGACCCAATGTTGGAAACCCCTGCTATATTGGACTTACAGTGAAAAGGATCTTTCATTTCCTGATTTACATGCAGCTAGATATATTTGTGTGCTTTTGGGATATAGATTGTATTTTGATGCTCAGTGTCAGGACCCACCCCACTTTGCACCTTAAGAAGACAGAACTCTTGGAATATTTCTTCCAACAGGCATCTTGATTAAGGGAAAATGGCTGCAAGCGTTCTAGACAGGACTTGGGGCCAAAGCCTTACGGTTCATGGTTTTAAGGGATCCCCAACAGTCCCACCCCACCCAGCGGCAATCCCAGGTGTTACATTTCCATCCCCTTTTTCTCACTGCCGGTGGAAAGGAAACTTCAGAGGGGAGTAGATGAAAGCTGATAGCCCCATTGTTATTGATGAGTCCTTTTGGTGGTATCCACATTCACTCCCTTTGAAGTTGTGCCAAAGGAAGTGAGGGCCATAAAACCCCTTTGTTCACACCCCCTTCCTTTTCCTCATATGACAGAATCCAGAGAGGGCAGAAATGGGGTTTTCCATAGTCGATAACTAGAGGTGTTTCCAAGCAACTAGGTACTGAGTCGCTCCATGATATCTCCTATAATCTAGGATTTCCTTTATTTCGAAGTGCTGTTCGCCCTCCACCATGATTGGAGATGGTGGTGGGGGGATTTTTGGTCATAACCGTGACTGATGCTCTCTTTTCAGCAAGCTGCAATGAAAAATTGGGTGTATTTGCCTGAGATTTTTGGGTAATTCTAATTCTACTGTTACTGGGTTTATGATTCTTTTAATTGGAAAAGGCCCTATATATTTTGGTCCCAGTTTTTTACAGGGTTGTAGGGACTTTAGGTATTTTGTAGATAAGTACACCATTTCTCCTATAATGAATGGTGTAGGCTCAACCCTTTTTTTATCGGCGTGTGCTTTGTATGCCTCCCTAGCTTCATCTAGTGCTTTTCTAACTATTGGCCAGGTGTTTTGTAATTGTTCCATCCATTCTTTCAGTGATGGGATCGCCGGTTCGTTTGGGGTTAATTCTGGCATGGGGTTGAAACGTTGACCGGTGGCTATTTGAAAAGGAGTGTAACCTGTGCTGGAGTGAACTGCATTATTGTAAGCAACTTCTGCGAAAGGGAGTAGGTCCATCCAAGTTGTCTGCTGAAAATCAATAAAACATCTTAAATATTGCTCAAGTACTGAGTGACACTGTTCTGTTTGTCCATCCCCCTGTGGATGATGGCTAGATGTCAGTCCCTGAGTGGTCCCTAAGAGGGATACAAATTCTTTCCAAAATGCAGACGTAAATTGCACTCCCCTATCAGAGATGATGCGTTGGGGTGCCCCATGCAATCTGTAAATATGCTGGACAAAAAGTTTCACTAAGGCTTTTGCAGTGGGAATCTTTTGGCAAGGGATTAAGTGCACCTGTTTGGAAAACAAGTCCGTGACTGTCCAGACAACAGTATTCCCATTGCCTTCTGGTAATTCCACTATAAAATCCATGGCTATTTCCCTCCAGGGGGCTGAAGGATTTGCCACTGTTTGTAACAGTCCGGACGATTTCCCTTGCAACCTCTTTGCCGTTGCACACTTTGGGCAGCTGGCCACGTAACTTTCTATGTCCTTTTTTATGGATGGCCACCAAAATTGCCGTTTAATTAAGTGTAATGTTTTTACAAATCCAAAATGCCCTGCTGATTTTGTGTCATGGCAAAGCTGCATGAATGTGACTCTTTGGGTTGTTGGTATATATAACTTTTCCCCCACACAAGGCAGCCTGTCTCTCATTGGGCACACATTTTTGTTTTTCTGGAACCATTCATCTGTTTCCAAACTTTTCCAGAATTCAATTCCGGTTTGACTACTCAGCTGTGGTTTTAATTTAGCTTGGGCACTGCCAGTTGTGATTCTACCATCATCGGTTTAGAGTCAGTGGCTCGCGTGCTGTTATATTGGGGCATGCGAGATAGTGCATCTGCCAGGAAGTTCTTTCCCCCCGGCAAATGCTTGAGCATAAATTGAAACTGGTGAAAATGCTGGGATCAGCGGGCTTGCTTGGGGTTGAGCTTCCTGGGTGTTTTCAGGGCTTCCAAATTTTTGTGGTCAGTCCACACCTGGAAAGGGATTTTGTTGCCTTCAAGGAACTGGCGCCACGTGAGTAATGACCAACGTATCCCGTATGCCTCTTTCTCCCATACAGGCCAGCGCTGTTCCGTTTCCGTGAGTTTCTTGGATGTATACGCACAGGGTTGCAATACCCCTTCATCGTTTTCTTGTAATAGTACAGCCCCCACTGCCATATCACTTGTATCCGCCTGTATTACGAAGGGCTTATCCATGTGTAGGTTGCTTTCACTGATTGTATTCAGGGCCCTATAATCCACGCATAAGCATAAAGAGCTGTCCTTCTTCTCTCTAAAGAGGACTGGAGGCTTGGCTGGCTCAATGAATCCCCTTTCTAGGTTTTTCTTTATGAATCTTTCCATTTCCTCCTTCTCCTTTGGGCTCATGGAGTATAATCTGGGCTTCGGGAGTTTTGCCCCAGGCTTGAATTCAATGGCACAGTCCGTGGGTCAGTGGGGGGGGGGAGCTCATCCACCCTCTCCTCACTGAAACCTTCAGCAAGGTCTCTGGCAGTCCCTTTTCCTCTCCCATGGATGCTTCTTCTGTTCTTGATTCTGGCAACCCCCCTTGGGATTTTAAGTCCATAGGGTCCCCCTTCGGGAATTTGATTTCTGCCATCCTCCAATTCACCCAGGGGTTCCATTTTTTTAACCATTCCATCCCTAGGATCATCGGGCATTCCATGCCTGGGGTCACTACAAATGTTATGTCTTCCTCATGTTTGCCCAGGGAGAGATGTATTGGTAAAGTGGCTAGGGTAGCTGGCATCCCCCTGCTATGGACCCATCTAACTGGCCAAATGAGATTGGTTGTTCCAGTCTCCTTGACGGAATGCCCAGGTTCCCCACTAGCGCCGGGCTAATGAGGCAGCGGGTGCAGCCAGAGTCTATTAAGGGTTTCACTTTCACGGCTTCGGGCATGGGGGGAATTAATATAGTCACTGTCTTGAGGATGGGTGCGATGTGTCCACTTACCAGGGGTTCGCCCTCCGAGCTGTTGTCTGAGGCGTCCACCGGCCCTGTGGTATAGGCTGGAGTTCTTTCCCCCTGATGAGGAGAGGTGGCGGATTCCACAGCCTCCATCATTCTCATGGCAGGTTCTTTTGGCTTAGCTGGAGACTTTCCGAATTTGCTGGCCGGTGATCTGTCTGGGTTGTGCTGGGGGGCTTTTGAGCGGCATTCTACAGCCCGATGCCCTTCTCTCCCACACTTGAAACACCCCATTTGCTTCTTGGCCATAGCCGATGGTTTCACTGGTTCACGTGTCAACTCAGGCGGTGAGCGGCTCCATTGTTTTCCTCGGCAGTGCCTCTTCAGTATGTCGATTTCTGCTTCCTCTGCCAAGACGTACCATTCCTCAAGTTGGTGTGTGTCCCCTCGGGGCAGGCAAGCGTCATATAGGTCATAATTTAGTCTGTCTTTGAAATGGCTAAGGAGGATGTCTTCCGGCCAGTTCAGTTTTCTGGCAATGGCCCAGAATTCTTGCGTATATTCGACTACCGGGCGTTTGCCTTGCCTCATCGTTTTGATCCTTTTGCGGGCTTTGCGATCAGCCAGGGGGTCCTCAAATCGCCTTCTCAGAGAGGACATGAAACTGTTGAAGTCGTTGAGCTCTGGGGCGTTGGAGTCGTGCAAGTTCACCACCCAATCTGCGGCTGGCCCGTCCAGGGCAGATTGCACGATCCGGATACGGGCTTTGTCGCTGGGGATGTGCCGCCCGTATTCCTCCATGTGGCTGAGGACTTGGGTTAGGAAAAACCCCAAGCGTGTTGGCTCCCCCTTGAATCTCACGTCCAGCGACGGGAGTCTTTGAATGGATCGATGCCTTTGTTGTCGGTGGTAGTGTCTTCCATCCAGATCGCCGTCTGCGGGTCGGCAGGGAGTGGGGACTCCTGGATCAGCAGATGTCCCCAGGGCTTCAGGTTCCACTTCCCCCTCGGTGTCTCTTCTGTTGCAGCTCTAGGAGCTGGGGCGGCCATAGGGCTCAGAATTCTTCTCTCCTAGGGAGCTGAGGGTTCTCTTCATTAGGTCGATAGCTTTGTCTAGGATCCAGCCCGAGTACGGTGCCCAGCTCCCTTCCTCCTCACTTGCGTGTAGGGATTTCTCCATCTCCTGCTTCCATTCTGGTTGGTTGGCCCCCCATCTCTGGGTCACCTTTCTTGATTTCTTTTCCCACTTGCCTTTCTTTCCAACGCCCATTGACCACCGAGGTTTGTGGTCCTGTGTCTCCACCACCTCTTCTCCTGAGGAATCTGACCTCTCAGATCCCGACATCTGGGAGGGTTTCAGTCGGGGCAGCGGCTCCCTTTCTGGGGAGTTTCCTCCTTTCCCTTCCAGGTGGACTAATTCTGCAAGTCCTGTCTAATGTCAGGACCCACCCCACTTTGCACCTTAAGAAGACAGAACTCTTGGAATATTTCTTCCAACAGGCATCTTGATTAAGGGAAAATGGCTGCAGGTGTTCTAGACAGGACTTGGGGCCAAAGCCTTACAGTTCAAGGTTTTAAGGGATCCCCAACAGCCCCACCCCACGCCACCGTCCTTCCAGCAGCAATCCCAGGTGTTACATTTCCATCCCCTTTTTCCTCACTGCCGGTGGAAAAGAAACTTCAGAGGGGAGTAGATGAAAGCTGATAGCCCCATTGTTATTGATGAGTCCTTTTGGTGGTATCCACATTCACTCCCTTTGAAGTTGTGCCAAAGGAAGTGAGGGCCATAAAACCCCTTTGTTCACCCCCCTTCCCTTTCCTCGTATGACAGAATCCAGAGAGGGCAGAAATGGGGTTTTCCATAGTCGATAACTAGAGATGAAATATAATTGGATTCTGACACTCAGTTTCATTAATATTTAAGTTTGTTGAAAAATTCTAAAAATAAATGCCAAAATATTTTATTGAAAAGCATGGGCAGATTCTGGAATAGATATTTTAAATCAATTGGATGTGAATAATTATTATAATTTTTTTCAATGATTATTTGAGTCTCCTGCTGGGATTGGACTAGAAGACCTCCAAGGTCCCTTCCAACTTTGCTATTCTATGATTCTATGAATTAAAGACAGAATTGCCTAATACACATCAACAGAAATACAGTGTTTCAGCATGATTTCTCAATACAAATCTTGTAATCTTTACCAAGCCAATCATTTATGATGAAGTTTGTTTCTGAAATCAGACCAATCCTGAAACTATATCAGAAATCTGAAATATCTTTAAAGTTGAAATTACTGATATTTGTCATTTATGAAAGACTTATAATACAGGATAATGAAACATTAATGAATGGGTGTGCAACCTTTTCTTTTATCCTTCTAGTCCTTTCTACATGACCATTTTGCTTTGGGCAGTCATAATTACTAGTGGATTGAACAAGTCTGCTTATGTTTACCAAGTCTCTGAATTGATCCCTGGATCAGAGACCTGGATTAGAGTGTACAGCTGTTGATAGCTGTAGGAAAGGGCCAGGAGAGTGAAGTTTCTCTGTTGCTTCATGATGGAATTTATTTAAAGACTGCCAGCTATTGCTCAGACTACTTTTTAGTTTCTATGCAGTAACTTTCCACTTGCACAGTTTAAAAGATAAAAGAAACTTCTCTCTGCGATACTTCTCCACAGTCATCTAAGCACACCACATATTAAGGACAATGATTGATGGTGGTTTCTCTGATGGTGAATGATGCTGGGTACACAAGTATAATTCATATAGAAATATATTTGAGGAAAACCATGGGGCCATTCACCACATGAGTCGATGCGCGAGCCAGCGAAGCCACCGGCTATGGCCAAGAAGCCGACGGGTTGTTTCAAATGCAGGAGAGAGAGGCATCGGGCCATAGAATGCTGCTCGAAAGCCCCTCAGCGCAACCCAGATCGATCACCGAACAGGAAATCCAGGAAGTCCCCAGCCAAGACAAAAGAACCCACCATGAGAGCGAGAGAGGCTGTGGAGCCCCCAAATTCTGCCCAACATGGAGAGGGAACTCCAGCCTACACCACAGGGCCGGTGGACACCTCAGACGACAGCTCAGAGGGCAAACCCCTGGTAAGTGAACCCATCACACCCCTTTTCAAGACAGTGACTATATTAGCCTCCTCCATGCCCGAAGCTGTCAAAGTGAAAGCATTAATAGACTCTGGCTGCACCCGCTACCTCATTAGTCCAAAACCAATGCGGGAATTTGGGCATTCTGGTGAGGAGGCTAAAACAATCAATCTCATTTGGCCAGTTAGATGGGTCCATAGCAGGTGGGGTTGCCAGCTACCCTAGCTACTTTACTAGTCCACCTATCCCTGGGAAACCATGAGGAAGACATAATGTTTGTAGTGACTTCAGGCATGGAATGCCCAGTGATCCTAGGGCTGGAATGGTTAAATAAATGGAACCCCTGGGTAAATTAGAGGATGGCAGAAATCAATTTCCTGAAGGGGGACCCTATGGACTTAAACCCCCAAGGAATCCTACCAAAATTAAGAACGGAAAAAACATCCATGGGAAAAGAAAAAGGGACTACCCGAAATACCAGAGGAATACCGAGACTGTGATGACCCAGGGCCCCGAACGGAGGCAAAGCAATCAGCTGGCAAGAGCAATAGTCTTTTTAATCACTGCCAATGTTTACCCAAAAGCCCCCACATATGCTGACACAAGTTCAAACAAAACAGCCAGGGAAGTTTACACTATTCTCAAGGCAAGACAGATAACAAGAAAACTTAGAGTTCTTTTAACTCTCAGCTTTCCTGTGAACTGCAAACTGCAAACTGCAGACTGCAAGGAGAGATCAAGAATGTAGTCTGTGGTCATGCAGCAGGAAACAAACTGGTCCGGAATACAAAGTGTCCAGGTTACAAGAGCACAAGTCACACTATCTCAAGATTTCACATTTGTTCCCGGCAAATGCCCCACCCAAAGCATCTCCTTAAATCCTACTCTCCAGGTGTGCCTTGTGGAGTGAGGCAGGATGCTCTGCTCCTGAGCAAGTGAGCCTGCCTCCATTGTTCCCTCCTCCTCTCTGCTCTCCTTGCTCTAGGATCAGGTGGGGAGGGGCCTTGCTCCTCGCCTGACCTCTGCCTTCCCTGTTCCAAACCTGAAGGGCCCTGACCTGCCTCAGTCTGCTCCTCCCTACAGTCCTCCAAAGCCACAGACACCCCCTCCTAGACCTCAACAGGGAACTCCATGTCTTCCTTGGAGTTAGGCTCGGATGGAGGCATGACACTATCCCCCCCCACAGGACCCCCTCCCCAGGACCATGCGGACTGGGACAGTGTGGGAACTGGGTATGAAAGTTGCGGACCACACGAGGGGCGTGAACATCGGTGACATCGACCCACATGAAGTCCTCAGGTCCATAGCCTTTCCACGGCACGAGATACTGAAACCGGCCCCACAACCGATGGGAATCCCGAATACTGTCCACTTCATACTCCACATCTCCATGAGAGGTGGCCAGAAGTGGCGGTGGTGGAGCCGGCCGATGTGGATCGTCGGCTGCAACTGGAACCAGCAATGACCTGTGGAAAACCAGGTGAATCTGCATGGTCCGGGGCACTGACCGGATTGATCACCGCTTCGACTAGAAACGGCCCCAAGTAACGGTGATCAAGCTTTTTTGACGGCTGTGCTGTAGGCAGGTGCCGCGTGGAAAGCCAAACCTGATCGCCCACAGATAATGGAGGGACATCTTGACGATAATGTTGGCGAATCATTTGTAATCCTCCTTGGCTTTCTCCAGCTGGTGCCGAACTACTTGATGCACCGCCTTCAGCTCCTGGAGGAACTTGTCCATGGCCGGAACTGGGGAGTCCGATGGAGCCAATGGAAAGAGCCATGGATGAAATCTGTAACTGGCAAAGAACGGTGACACACGGGCTAGATGCATGCTGGGCATTGTTATAGGTGAACTCCCCCACAGCCAGCAGCACTTGTCCTGTTGGGTGTTGCTGAAACAGCGGAGGTACTGTTCCAAGATTGCATTCACCCTCTCTGTGCCTCCGTCAGTTTTGGGGTGATGGGCGGATGACAGACACGCCTGTACCTGCAGTTCCGTGAGTAGGGTCTGCAGAAGCATGCTGTAAATTGCACCCCCCGATCTGATACGACTCGGTCCGGTAACCCATGCAGCCGAAATACATGGGTGATAAACAACTGGGCCGTCATCCGTGCTGTAGGGATAAAATGAGTCATTTTGGTGAGCTTATCCACCACAACCAAGACGGCTGTGGCACCCTTGGATGGGGGCAACTCGGTAATGAAGTCCAATGAAACTGCCCCCCAGGGTCATTCTGGTGTGGGTAGCGGCTGCAAGAGACCAGGGGGCTCACCATTAGCATACTTGGCCTGTTGACAAATGCTGCACGATGCCACATAACTAGACACCTCGTGCCAGAGTCACAGCCACCAAAGCATTCTGGAGACAAGGTGCAGTGTTTTGAAGACCCTGAAATGACCTGCTGATGGACTATCATGGCATTGTTTCAGAATGATGCCACGGAGGGGTTCCCCAGGAATATAGATGTGGTCTTGGAAATGCAACAGGTCATCCATGTACATCCAAGGATTCTTATCTCCCTCATCGCCAGCCAACTCACGACATCGAGCTGCCATGAACAAATCCTGACACTGCGCTTCACCAATTCTGCCCCGTAGGTCCACGGGCTCCTCTGTGGCAGCCAACTGTTCCAAGGGAATAACCGTTCTGGGCATGATCTTGTCCTCCTTTCGGGTGAATTCGGGCTTCTGGTACAGCGCATCTGGCCACTGGTTCTGCCCACTAGAAAGATAGGTCACCCGAAAGTCAAACCTCGCAAAAAAAAGTGACCATCACACCTGTCGCTGATTTAGCATTCTGGCAGTCTGTAGGTGCTCTAGGTTTTGATGGTCTGTTTGAACCTTGACTTGGTGATGGGCCCCCTCTAAGTGGTGCCGCCATGTCTCAAAAGCGACTTTGACCGCCAACAACTCCTTGTCCCAGATCGTATAATTCCGTTCGGGGCCCGACAGCTTCTGTGAATAATAGGCACATGCGAACAAGGTGCCTGCAGGACCATAGGTTTGCAGAAGCACAGCCCCGATGGCCACATCTCCACCATGAACGGCCTTACGGGATCAGGATGCTTGAGGATAGGCTCGGAGGCGAATGCGGCCTTAATGGCATCCAAGGCCCCCTGCTCCTCAGCGCCCCAGCGGAACTTCACCCCTTTCCCTAACAGATTGGAAAGGGGAGTGATCAGAGTCACGAAGCGAGGAATGAACGTGCGGTAATAATGCGCAAACCCCAACAGTCACTGCACGTCCTTGACCCTCCGCGGAGGCTGCCATTCCTGCAGCGACTTTACTTTCTCTGGATCCATCTCCACACCCTCGGGCGAGATGCGATGGCCCAGAAAGTCGATCATGGTTTGCGCAAACTGGCACTTCTCACGCTTGGCAAAGAGATGGTTATCCCGCAATCGTTGCAACACCAGCCAAACATAGTTCCAATGCTCTAGTGGGGAGGACGAGTAAATCAGGATGTCGTCAAGATAGATGACCACAAACTTGTCCAACAGGTCCCTGAACACATCGTGCATAAAGTGCATGAACACTCCCAGCGCGTTTGTCAAGCCAAAGGGCATAAGCATGTACTCAAAATGTCCATAACGCATCCGGAAGGCCGTCTTCCACTCATCTCCCGCTCAAACTCGGACTAAGTTGTAAGCTCCCCGTAAGTCCAACTTAGTAAATATTTTGGCCTGGCGGAGCCTCTCAATGAGTTCGGGGATGAGCGGGAGTGGGTACCAATTACAGATCGTGATGGCATTCAATTTCTGGTAATCACAGCACGTTCTAAGCTCCCCTGACTTCTTCTTCACGAAGAGCACTGGCGCAGCCAACGGGGAGCACTGGCGCAGCCGACTTCATCGACAAGAACCACCGGAAGGCTGTATAAACCCCTTCTGGAGGTTCTTGTCAATGAAGTCCCTCAAGGCTGCCTACTCCAGTTCTGACAGAGAGTATATCCGGCCAACCGGCAATTTGGCATTGGGCATTAAATCAACCGGGCAACTGATCCGCCTCTTTTTCCCCAAAGATATCGGCATAATCCCTCAACTCTGCCGGTGGGTCCAGGTCCACATAGGTAGCCACATTCCCTGCGCAGGCATGCAGGTGATGGGTGGCACACTTCTTGCCGGGGAACCGCACTGCCCCAGATGACCAAATAATCTGTGGATCATGAGCCCTTAACCACTCCAATCCCAACACCACTGGAAAGTGGGAAACGGTAGCCACATAAAACACGGCTTCTTCCACATGCGGCCCAATACACATGTGAAGGGGTCTGGTCTCAGCAACCATTGGGTCGGAATGAAGGGGCAACCCATCAATTGTCTCCACCAAGACTGGCGGTGACAACTGCTGCTAAGGAATGGACCACTGCGTGGCAAAAGCCGAGTCCATGAAATTGGTAGTAGCTGCTGAGTCCACCAAGGCCTGGACATCCACCACTCTTTGACCAGGCACGAACACAGTCGCTGGTAACACAAGGTGCTTAACAAGAGTCTGCTGAAGTGGAGGTACTGGACCCATTTCCAAGCGAGCCCGGCCTACAAAGCCCTCTAGGTCGGGCCCGGTCTGTTTCCCGCCGCTGCTTTGGGTGCCTTCACAGGACACTTGGCCACCATATGGCCTGGATCGCCACAATACAGGCAAAGGCCTTCGCGGTGGTGATGATCTTTTTCAGCTTGGGTCAGTTGAGGTCGTGCAGCCCCCAACTGCATTGGCTCATCCGGAGGCGGTGCAAACGGTGCCACTGTCTTAACAGGAGCGAACAAGGCCTACATCCGTCATCGCGCCCGTCGCTGCTGGAGTCTTGCCTTGATACGGAGGCACAGGTGCATGAGCTCCTGTAAGGAGCGAGGGCATTCAGTGCGTGCCAGCTCATCCAGGAGTTCGGATGAAAGTCCCTCCTGAAACTGGTCCATAAGCGCAGCCTTGTTCCACTGCAGTTCCTGACAAACCAACTGAAATGTAGCAATGTAGTCTGTCAGCGAACAACGCCCCTGCCGCAACTCTCTCAACCAACGGTTTGCAGTCTGGGCCCTAACAGGGTCCTCAAACATGGCCTTGAGTTGCCGGCAAAACTCTGCATAATTGTCCAGCAAACAAACAAAACATCCAGGGAAGTTTACACTGTTCTCAAGGCAAGACAGATAACAAGAAACGTAGAGTCCTTTTAACTTTCAGCTTTCCTGTGAACTGCAAACTGCAAACTGCAGACTGCAAGGAGAGATCAAGAATGCAGTTTGTGGTCATGCAGCAGGAAACAAAGTGGTCCAGAATACAAAGTGTCCAGGTTACAAGAGCACAAGTCACACTATCTCAAGATTTCACATTTGTTCCTGGCAAATGCCCCACACCACAGCATCTCCTTAAATCCTACTCTCCAGGTGTGCCTTGTGGAGTGGGGCGGAACGCTCTCCTCCCGAGCAAGTGAGCCTGCCTCTGTTGTTCCTTCCTCCTCTCTGCTCTCCTTGCTCTAGGATCAGATGGGGAGGGGCCTTGCTCCTCACCTGACCTCTGCCTTCCCTGTTCCAAACCTGAAGGGCCGTGGCCTCCTTCAGCCTGCTCCTCCCTACAGTTCTCCGAAGCCACAGACAACCCCTCCTGGGCCTCAACAGGGAACTCCATGTCTTCCTCAGAGTCAGGCTCGGACGGAGGCATGACAGAGACCTTGCTGAACTTTTCAGTGAGGAGAGGGCAGATGAGCTCCCCCCTCACTGACCCACGGATTGTGCCATAGAATTCAAGCCCGGGGCAAAACTCCCAAAGCCCAGATTATACTCCATGAGCCTTAAGGACAAGAAGGAAATGGAAAGATTCATAAATAAAGCCTAGAAAGGGGGTTCATCTAACCTGCCAAGCCTAAAGTGGCTGCCCCATTCCTCTTTAGAGAGAAGAAGGATGGCTCTTTGCGCTTATGCGTGGACTACTGCCTATTGAATGCAATCAGTGAAAGCAACCTATTACCCCCTATCCCTCATGAAGGACATGTTATCCCACCTCTCGAAAGGAAGGATTTTCACTAAACTAGATCTAAGGGAAGTGTATTAACGCGTTAGAATTAAGTAAGGGAATGAATGGAAAACCGCATTTAATTGCCCAGTGGAATGCTACCAATTCAAAATTTTGCCATTTGGACTACAAGGTCCCCCACAGTATTTATGCAATTAATCAATGAGGTACTAAGGAAGCACCTATTTAAGGGGGTCCTGGTTTATTTAGACGTCATCCTGCAAAGTTTCCTGGGCTTCACAAACTTTTACCGCCAATTCACCCCCTCATTTGCCCAGATAGCCCTGCCCCTCACAAACTTACTAAAAATGAAGGGAGAATCCTCAGTGAAACCTAGCCAGCCATTAAAATGGACAATGGAGTGCCAAGCAGCATTTCAGAGATTAAAGAGACTCTTTTCTGCCGAACCTGTACTGAGGCATCCAGACATGGATAAATCCTTCATAATACAGGTGGATGCAAGTGATGTGGCAGTGGGGGCTGTACTGTTACAAGAAAACAATGAAGCGGTATTGCAACCCTGTGCGTATACATCCAAGAAACTCACCGAAATGAAACAGCGCTGGCCCGTGTGGGAGAAAGAGGCATACGGGATACGTTGGTCATTACTTACGTGGCGCCAATTCCTTGAAGGGAATAAAATCCCTTTTCAGGTGTGGACAGACCACAAAAACCTGGAAGCCTTGAAAACACCCAGGAAGCTCAACCCCAAGCAAGCCCGCTGGTCCCAACATTTTCACCAATTCCACTTTACGTTCAAGCACTTGCCGGGAGGAAAGAAGTTCCTGGCAGATGCACTTTCTCACATGCCCCAATATAACAGCATGCAAGCCACTGATTCTAAACCACTTATGGTGGAATCACAACTGGCAGCGCCAGTAACTACCAGAGGCCAAGCTAAATTAAAACCGCAGCTGGGTAACCAAACTGGAATTGAATTCCGGAAAACTTTGGAAATAGATGAATGGTTCCAGAAAAATAGACACATGTGCACAATCAAGGACAGACTGCCTTGGGTGGGGGAAAAGTTATATATACCAACCACCCAGAGGCTCACATTCATGCAGCTTTGCCATGACACAACATCAGCAGGGCATTTTGGATTTGTAAAAACATTACACTTAATTAAAAGGCAATTTTGGTGGCCATCCATGAAAAAGGACATAAAAAGTTACATGGCCAGCTGCCCAACATGCACAACTGCAAAGAGGTTGCAAGGGAAATCACCTGGAGTGTTACAAACAGTGGCAAATCCCTCAGCCCTCTGGAGGGTAATAGCCATGGATTTTATAGTGGAACTACCAGAAAGCAATGGAAACACTGTCATCTGGATGGTTACGGACTTGTATTCCAAACAGGTGCACTTTATCCCTTGCCAAAAGATCCCCACGGCAAAAGCCTTGGTGAAACATTTTGTGCAGCACATTTACAGATTACATGGGGCACCCCAACGCATGGGGAGTACAATTTACATCAGCATTTTGGAAGGAATTTTTATCCTTCTTAGGAACCACTCAGGGACTGTCATCTAGTCATCGTCCTCAAGGGAATGGTCAATCAGAACGTTGTAACTCAGTACTTGAGCAATATTTAAGATGCTTTCTTAATTTCCAGCAGTCGAATTGGATGGACCTACTCCCTTTTGCAGAAGTTGCCTACAATAATGCAGTCCACTCCAGCACAGGCTACACTCCTTTTCAAATAGCCAACGGTCAAAGTTGCAACCCCATGCCAGAATTAATCCCAAATGAACCAGCAAGCCCATCACTGAAAGAGTGGATAGAATAATTACAAAACACCTGGCCAATAGTTAGAAAAGCCTTAGATGAAGCTAGGCAAGCATACAAAGCACAAGCAGATAAAAAAAGAGTTGAACCCACACCATTCGTTTTAGGAGAAATGGTATATTTGTCTACAAAATACCTAAAATCCCTACAACCTTGTAAAAAACTTGGACCAAAATATATAGGACCTTTTCCAATTAAAAGAATCATAAACCTAGTAACAGTAGAACTAGAATTACCCAAAAATCTCAGGCAAATACATCCAATCTTTCACTGCAGTTTACTGAAAAGAGAACAACAGTCACCCTTACGGCCAAAAATCCCCCACCACCACCTCCATTCATGGTGGAAGGAGAACAACACTTCAAAATAAAGGAAATCCTGGACTCTAGGAGATATCATGGGACAACTCAATACCTAATAGCATGGAAACACCTCCCCTCTTCACAAAACGAGTGGGTTCATAAACGTTATGTCAGAGCCCCGAAACTGTTAAAGAGGTTTCATACAGAGTATCCTAACAAGCCAGACTAACTTTTATACCTGTTTTGTTTTCTCTACAGGTGGATTTCTCTTATTTTTAAGGGGGGCAGGATGTCAGAATCCAGTTATATTTTTTTCTATCTATCTCCTCTAATCTAAAACTAATTATTACTATTTCCTGGGTCCTGCCATACTCCCAAGGGGGAGGGGTGACATGCAGAGGGGTTTTATTACTTTCACTTTCTCCATTCACTACAAAGTAACCTTTTGTTTATTCGCCTCTACTAACCATTGCAATGGAACCATTTGACTCTTATCCTATGTCCCTCTGAACTTCTTTTCCTTACCGGGCAACTAAAAATAGGGGGGGGGTTGAAAAGACACAAACCTCCAGAATCTGGTTTATTTCTCTGTTGTCAAGATAAACTCTGAAGAGCTGGTGGATGGTCGTGGAGCTGGTTTGATGTTATCTTTCATGGGTTTAACACCTAGAGAATTGCCGGCCTGAGTCGGCCGGAAGGAATGTGGGGAGGAGTTTGCTTAGGGACATTTTAAAACATCGATGTATATGGGAATCCCTCAGATCCTGTCTGTTATGCCTACTATCAATTTCTTTTAATAAAAGTTCCTGTTGGAAGAAACTGTTTCCAAGAGTTCTGCTTTCTTAAGATGTAAATTGAAGTGGTTCCTTACACATACTCTTTGAAATTGTAGTGGAGTGGTGCTACATTTTCATTTATACTTTGTAAGATGAGCAGTTATCTCAGAACAGGATGTAAGAACTTTTATATTGAATTTATTTTGGTCTCTGACAGACATGTCAAACTCGCGACGTCATGTGACATCACGCAACGTATTGGGACAGTTTTGCCATTGCCAGCAATGGGGTGGGCGCAGCTTTCACGTGACACATCCGGCCTGCGGATGTGTCACCCCTGGTGTATGACATTAATAAAATTTATTTCTTGTTACCCCCAGCCTTTTATAAAGGGAAAGAGAGGGCAAGCTTTGTGCCATTTGATTTTATACTGTTAAAGTTACTTCTGATTTCAGCTGTTCTCAAAACCTCAAAACTGTATTATTATTATGGTTCATCGCATAGTCAGCCAGATATTGAGACTGGATTTGGCATTTTTGTCTACCTATTGAGTCCTTCATGGATTACTGCCTTATCATGGCAAAGGGGCTTGCATAACTCATTGAAGCTATGAGCTATGCCATGCAGGGCCACCCAAGATGGACAGGTCATAGCAGAGAGTTCTGACAAAATGTGATCCACTGGAGAAGGAAATGGCAACCCATTCCAGTATCTTTGCCATGAAAACCCCATGGACAGTACCAAAAGGCAAAAAGATATGACGCTGGAAGATGAGCCCCTCAGGTCGGAAGGTGTCCAATATGCTACTGGGGAAGAGCAGAGGGCTAGTACTAGTAGCACCAGAAAGAGTGAAGCAACTGGGCCAAAGCTGAAAGGATGCTCAGCTGTGGATGCATCTGGTGATGAAAGGAAAGTCCGGTGCTGTAAAGATCTTTTCTCCATAGGAATCTGGAATGTAAGATCCATGAATCAAGGCAAACTGGATGTGGTCAAACAAGAGATGACAAGACTGAACATTGATATCTTAGGAATCAGCAAACTAAAATGGACAGGAATGGGTGAATTTAATTCAGAGGACCATCAGGTATACTACTGTGGGCAAGAATCCCTCAGAAGAAATGGAGTAGCCTTCATAGTCAATAAAAGAGTAGGAAAAGCAATATTGGGATACAATTCCCAAAATGACAGAATGATCTCAGTGCGAATCCAAGGCAAACCATTCAATATCACAGTAGTCCAAGTCTATGCCCCAACCACTGGTGCTGAAGAGCATGAAATTGACCGGTTCTGTGAAGCCCTATAGCACCTTATAGAATTAACACCAAAAAATGATGTCCTTATCATCATGGGGGATTGGAATGCTAAAGTAGGAAGCCAAAAGATAACTGGAATAACAGGCAAGTTTGGACTTGAAGTACAAAATGAAGCAGGTCACAGGGTGATAGAATTTTGTCAAGAGAATACAATGGTCATAGCAAACACTCTTTTCCAACAACCCAAGAGACGGCTCTACACCAGATGGTCAACATAGAAATCAGATTGACCATGTGCTCTGCAGCCAAAGATGGAGAAGCTCTATACAGTCAGTAAAAACAAGACCAGGAGCTGACTGTGGCTCAGATCATGAGCTTCTTGTTGCAAAATTTAGGCTTAAATTGAAGAAAGTAGGGAAAAACACTAGGCCACTCAGGTATGAACTAAATCATATCCCTGATGAATATACAGTAGAGGTGACAAATAGATTTAAGGAGTTAGATCTGATAGACAGAGTGCCTGAAGAACTATGGATGGAGGCTCACAACATTGTACAAGAGGTAGCAACTAAAACTATCCCAAATAAAAAGAAATGCAAGAAAGCAAAATGACTGTCTGAGGAAGCTTTGCAAATAGCTGAGGAAAGAAGGGAAGCGAAAGGCAAGGGAGAAAGAGAAAGATACACCCAATTGGAAGCATAATTCCAGGGAATAGCTAGAAGAGATAAGAATGTCCTCTTAAATGAACAGTGCAAAGAAATAGAAGAAAACAATAGAATAGGGAGAACCAGAGATCTCTGCAAGAAAATTGGAGATATGAAGGGAACATTTCATGCAAAGATGGGCATGATAAAGCTTAGTGTCCCTGATAACCACGATGGGGTGGTCACTGACCTCGAGCCAGACATCCTAGAATGTGAAGTGAAATGGGCGTTAGGAAAGCTGAGCAACAACAAAGCTAGTGGAGGTGACAATATTCCAACTGAGCTATTCAAAATCTTAAAAGACGATGCAGTAAAAAAAATTGCTACACTCAATTTGCCAGCAAATTTGGAAAACTTAACAGTGGCCACAGGATTGGAAAAGGTCAGTTTACATTCCATTTCCAAAGAAAGGCAATGCCAAAGAATGTTCAAACTATTGCACCATTGCACTCATTTCACGTGCAAGTAAAGTTATGCTTAAAATCCTATAAGCTAGACTCCAGCAGTATGTGCATTGAGAACTTCCAGAAGTACAGGCAGGATTTTGAAGAGGCAGAGGAACTAGAGATCAAATTGCCAACATACGCTGGATCATGGAGAAAGCTAGGGAGTTCCAGAAAAACATCTACTTTTGCTTCATTGACTATGCTAAAGCCTTTGATTGTGTGAATCACAGCAAATTGTGGCAAGTTCTTAAAGAGATGGGAGTACCAGACCATCTTATTTGTCTCTTGAGAAACCTATATGTGGGTCAAGTAGCAACAGTGAGAACTGGACACAGAACCACTTATTGGTTCAAAATTGGGAAAGGAGTCCGGCAAGGCTGTATTCTGTCACCCTGCCTATTTAATTTATATGCAGAGCACATCATGAGAAAGGCAGGGA